>NW_028258680.1:0-64646 GCF_982586985.1 Callionymus lyra
ACAATTTTTTTTATTTATTTTTTTTACCTCTTCAAAACTCCACAATTTTTTTTTTTTTTTTTTTACCTCTTCAAAACTCCATTTTTTTTTTTTTTTACCTCTTCAAAACTCCAACATTGATTTTTTGTTCCTTTTTTTACCTCTTCAAAACTCAATTTTTTTTTTTTTTTTTTTTTATCTCTTCAAAACTCCAACATTGATTTTTTGTTCCTTTTTTTACCTCTTCAAAACTCCAAATTTTTTTTTTTTTTTTTTTTTTACCTCTTCAAAACTCAATTTTTTTTTTTTTTTTTTTTTACCTCTTCAAAACTCCAACTTTTTTTTTTTTTTTTTTACCTCTTCAAAACTCCAACATTGATTTTTTGTTCCTTTTTTTACCTCTTCAAAACTCAATTTTTTTTTTTTTTTACCTCTTCAAAACTCCAACTTTTTTTTTTTTTTTACCTCTTCAAAACTCCAACTTTTTTTTTTTTTTTACCTCTTCAAAACTCCACAATTTTTTTTTTTTTTTTTTTACCTCTTCAAAACTCCAACTTTTTTTTTTTTTTACCTCTTCAAAACTCCAACTTTTTTTTTTTTTTTACCTCTTCAAAACTCCAACTTTCTTTTTTTTTTACCTCTTCAAAACTCCAATTTTTTTTTTTTTTTTTTTAACCTCTTCAAAACTCCAACTTTTTTTTTTTTTTTACCTCTTCAAAACTCCAACATTGATTTTTTGTTCCTTTTTTTACCTCTTCAAAACTCCAACTTTTTTTTTTTTTACCTCTTCAAAACTCAATTTTTTTTTTTTTTTTTTTACCTCTTCAAAACTCCAACATTGATTTTTTGTTCCTTTTTTTACCTCTTCAAAACTCCAAATTTTATTTTATTTTTTTTTACCTCTTCAAAACTCCAAATTTTTTTTTTTTTTTTTACCTCTTCAAAACTCCAACTTTTTTTTTTTTTTACCTCTTCAAAACTCCAACTTTTTTTTTTTTTTTTTTTACCTCTTCAAAACTCCAACTTTTTTTTTTTTTTTTTTTACCTCTTCAAAACTCCACAATTTTTTTTATTTATTTTTTTTACCTCTTCAATACTCCAAATTTTATTTTTTTTCACCTCTTCAAAACTCCACAATTTTTTTTATTTTTTTTTTTACCTCTTGAAAACTCCAACATTGATTTTTTGTTCCTTTTTTTACCTCTTCAAAACTCCAATTTTTTTTTTTTTATTTTTTTTACCTCTTCAAAACTCAATTTTTTTTTTTTTTTTTTTTTATCTCTTCAAAACTCCAACATTGATTTTTTGTTCCTTTTTTTACCTCTTCAAAACTCCAACTTTTTTTTTTTTTACCTCTTCAAAACTCCAACATTGATTTTTTGTTCCTTTTTTTACCTCTTCAAAACTCCAAATTTTATTTTATTTTTTTTTACCTCTTCAAAACTCCAAATTTTTTTTTTTTTTTTTACCTCTTCAAAACTCCAACTTTTTTTTTTTTTTACCTCTTCAAAACTCCAACTTTTTTTTTTTTTTTTTTACCTCTTCAAAACTCCAACTTTTTTTTTTTTTTTTTTTACCTCTTCAAAACTCCACAATTTTTTTTATTTATTTTTTTTACCTCTTCAATACTCCAAATTTTATTTTTTTTTACCTCTTCAAAACTCCACAATTTTTTTTATTTTTTTTTTTACCTCTTGAAAACTCCATTTTTTTTTTTTTTACCTCTTCAAAACTCCACAATTTTTTTTTATTTTTTTTTTTACCTCTTCAAAACTACAACTTTTTTTTTTTTTTACCTCTTCAAAACTCCAACTTTTTTTTTTTTTTTTTTACCTCTTCAAAACTCCAACTTTTTTTTTTTTACCTCTTCAAAACTCCAACATTGATTTTTTGTTCCTTTTTTTTACCTCTTCAAAACTCCACAATTTTTTTTTATTTTTTTTTGACCTCTTCAAAACTCCACAATTTTTTTTTTTTTTTTTTTTTACCTCTTCAAAACTCCAACATTTTTTTTTTTTTTACCTCTTCAAAACTCCAACATTGATCTTTTGTTCCTTTTTTTACCTCTTCAAAACTCAATTTTTTTTAATTTTTTTTTTTACCTCTTCAAAACTCCAACATTGATTTTTTGTTCCTTTTTTTACCTCTTCAAAACTCCTAAATTTTTTATTTTTTTTTACCTCTTCAAAACTCCAACTTTTTTTTTTTTTTACCTCTTCAAAACTCCACAATTTTTTTTATTTATTTTTTTTACCTCTTCAATACTCCAAATTTTTTTTTTTTTTACCTCTTCAAAACTCCACAATTTTTTTTATATATTTTTTTTACCTCTTCAAAACTCCAACTTTTTTTTTTTTTTTTTTTTACCTCTTCAAAACTCCACAATTTTTTTTATTTATTTTTTTTACCTCTTCAAAACTCCAACTTTTCTTTTTTTTTTTTTTACCTCTTCAAAACTCCACAATTTTTTTTATTTATTTTTTTTACCTCTTCAATACTCCAAATTTTATTTTTTTTTACCTCTTCAAAACTCCACAATTTTTTTTTTTTTTTTTTTTACCTCTTCAAAACTCCATTTTTTTTTTTTTTACCTCTTCAAAACTCCAACATTGATTTTTTGTTCCTTTTTTTACCTCTTCAAAACTCAATTTTTTTTTTTTTTTTTTTTTATCTCTTCAAAACTCCAACATTGATTTTTTGTTCCTTTTTTTACCTCTTCAAAACTCCAAATTTTTTTTTTTTTTTTTTTTACCTCTTCAAAACTCAATTTTTTTTTTTTTTTTTTTTTTACCTCTTCAAAACTCCAACATTTTTTTTTTTTTACCTCTTCAAATCTCTACAATTTTTTTTTTTTTTTTTTTTTACCTCTTCAAAACTCCAACATTTTTTTTTTTTTTTACCTCTTCAAAACTCCAACATTGATTTTTTGTTCCTTTTTTTACCTCTTCAAAACTCCACATTTTTTTTTATTTTTTTTTTTTACCTCTTCAAAACTCCAACTTTTTAATTTTTTTTTACCTCTTCAAAACTCTACAATTTTTTTTTATTTTTTTTTTACCTCTTCAAAACTCCATTTTTTTTTTTTTTTACCTCTTCAAAACTCCAACATTGATTTTTTGTTCCTTTTTTTACCTCTTCAAAACTCCAACTTTTTTTTTTTTACCTCTTCAAAACTCCAACATTGATTTTTTGTTCCTTTTTTTACCTCTTCAAAACTCCACAATTTTTTTTTATTTTTTTTTACCTCTTCAAAACTCCACAATTTTTTTTTTTTTTTTTTTTACCTCTTCAAAACTCCAACATTTTTTTTTTTTTACCTCTTCAAAACTCCAACATTGATTTTTTGTTCCTTTTTTTACCTCTTCAAAACTCCAACTTTTTTTTTTTTTTTACCTCTTCAAAACTCAATTTTTTTTAATTTTTTTTTTTACCTCTTCAAAACTCCAACATTGATTTTTTGTTCCTTTTTTTACCTCTTCAAAACTCCTAAATTTTTTATTTTTTTTTACCTCTTCAAAACTCCAACTTTTTTTTTTTTTACCTCTTCAAAACTCCACAATTTTTTTTATTTATTTTTTTTACCTCTTCAATACTCCAAATTTTATTTTTTTTTACCTCTTCAAAACTCCACAATTTTTTTTATATATTTTTTTTACCTCTTCAAAACTCCAACTTTTTTTTTTTTTTTTTTTTACCTCTTCAAAACTCCACAATTTTTTTTATTTATTTTTTTTACCTCTTCAATACTCCAAATTTTATTTTTTTTACCTCTTCAAAACTCCACAATTTTTTTTATATATATTTTTTTACCTCTTCAAAACTCCAACTTTTTTTTTTTTTTTTTTTACCTCTTCAAAACTCCACAATTTTTTTTATTTATTTTTTTTACCTCTTCAAAACTCCACAATTTTTTTTTTTTTTTTTTTTACCTCTTCAAAACTCCATTTTTTTTTTTTTTTACCTCTTCAAAACTCCAACATTGATTTTTTGTTCCTTTTTTTACCTCTTCAAAACTCAATTTTTTTTTTTTTTTTTTTTTATCTCTTCAAAACTCCAACATTGATTTTTTGTTCCTTTTTTTACCTCTTCAAAACTCCAAATTTTTTTTTTTTTTTTTTTTTACCTCTTCAAAACTCAATTTTTTTTTTTTTTTTTTTTTACCTCTTCAAAACTCCAACTTTTTTTTTTTTTTTTTTTACCTCTTCAAAACTCCAACATTGATTTTTTGTTCCTTTTTTTACCTCTTCAAAACTCAATTTTTTTTTTTTTTTACCTCTTCAAAACTCCAACTTTTTTTTTTTTTTTACCTCTTCAAAACTCCAACTTTTTTTTTTTTTTTACCTCTTCAAAACTCCACAATTTTTTTTTTTTTTTTTTTACCTCTTCAAAACTCCAACTTTTTTTTTTTTTTACCTCTTCAAAACTCCAACTTTTTTTTTTTTTTTACCTCTTCAAAACTCCAACTTTTTTTTTTTTTTACCTCTTCAAAACTCCAATTTTTTTTTTTTTTTTTTTTAACCTCTTCAAAACTCCAACTTTTTTTTTTTTTTTACCTCTTCAAAACTCCAACATTGATTTTTTGTTCCTTTTTTTACCTCTTCAAAACTCCAACTTTTTTTTTTTTTACCTCTTCAAAACTCAATTTTTTTTTTTTTTTTTTTTACCTCTTCAAAACTCCAACATTGATTTTTTGTTCCTTTTTTTACCTCTTCAAAACTCCAAATTTTATTTTATTTTTTTTTACCTCTTCAAAACTCCAAATTTTTTTTTTTTTTTTTACCTCTTCAAAACTCCAACTTTTTTTTTTTTTTACCTCTTCAAAACTCCAACTTTTTTTTTTTTTTTTTTTACCTCTTCAAAACTCCAACTTTTTTTTTTTTTTTTTTTACCTCTTCAAAACTCCACAATTTTTTTTATTTATTTTTTTTACCTCTTCAATACTCCAAATTTTATTTTTTTTCACCTCTTCAAAACTCCACAATTTTTTTTATTTTTTTTTTTACCTCTTGAAAACTCCAACATTGATTTTTTGTTCCTTTTTTTACCTCTTCAAAACTCCAATTTTTTTTTTTTTTTTTTTTTTACCTCTTCAAAACTCAATTTTTTTTTTTTTTTTTTTTTATCTCTTCAAAACTCCAACATTGATTTTTTGTTCCTTTTTTTACCTCTTCAAAACTCCAACTTTTTTTTTTTTTACCTCTTCAAAACTCCAACATTGATTTTTTGTTCCTTTTTTTACCTCTTCAAAACTCCAAATTTTATTTTATTTTTTTTTACCTCTTCAAAACTCCAAATTTTTTTTTTTTTTTTTACCTCTTCAAAACTCCAACTTTTTTTTTTTTTTACCTCTTCAAAACTCCAACTTTTTTTTTTTTTTTTTTTACCTCTTCAAAACTCCAACTTTTTTTTTTTTTTTTTTTACCTCTTCAAAACTCCACAATTTTTTTTATTTATTTTTTTTACCTCTTCAATACTCCAAATTTTATTTTTTTTTACCTCTTCAAAACTCCACAATTTTTTTTATTTTTTTTTTTACCTCTTGAAAACTCCATTTTTTTTTTTTTTTACCTCTTCAAAACTCCACAATTTTTTTTTATTTTTTTTTTACCTCTTCAAAACTACAACTTTTTTTTTTTTTTACCTCTTCAAAACTCCAACTTTTTTTTTTTTTTTTTTACCTCTTCAAAACTCCAACTTTTTTTTTTTTACCTCTTCAAAACTCCAACATTGATTTTTTGTTCCTTTTTTTACCTCTTCAAAACTCCACAATTTTTTTTTATTTTTTTTTGACCTCTTCAAAACTCCACAATTTTTTTTTTTTTTTTTTTTTACCTCTTCAAAACTCCAACATTTTTTTTTTTTTTACCTCTTCAAAACTCCAACATTGATCTTTTGTTCCTTTTTTTACCTCTTCAAAACTCCACAATTTTTTTTATATATTTTTTTTACCTCTTCAAAACTCCAACTTTTTTTTTTTTTTTTTTTTACCTCTTCAAAACTCCACAATTTTTTTTATTTATTTTTTTTACCTCTTCAATACTCCAAATTTTATTTTTTTTACCTCTTCAAAACTCCACAATTTTTTTTATATATATTTTTTTACCTCTTCAAAACTCCAACTTTTTTTTTTTTTTTTTTTTACCTCTTCAAAACTCCACAATTTTTTTTATTTATTTTTTTTACCTCTTCAAAACTCCACAATTTTTTTTTTTTTTTTTTTTACCTCTTCAAAACTCCATTTTTTTTTTTTTTTACCTCTTCAAAACTCCAACATTGATTTTTTGTTCCTTTTTTTACCTCTTCAAAACTCAATTTTTTTTTTTTTTTTTTTTTATCTCTTCAAAACTCCAACATTGATTTTTTGTTCCTTTTTTTACCTCTTCAAAACTCCAAATTTTTTTTTTTTTTTTTTTTTTACCTCTTCAAAACTCAATTTTTTTTTTTTTTTTTTTTTACCTCTTCAAAACTCCAACTTTTTTTTTTTTTTTTTTTACCTCTTCAAAACTCCAACATTGATTTTTTGTTCCTTTTTTTACCTCTTCAAAACTCAATTTTTTTTTTTTTTTACCTCTTCAAAACTCCAACTTTTTTTTTTTTTTTACCTCTTCAAAACTCCAACTTTTTTTTTTTTTTTACCTCTTCAAAACTCCAATTTTTTTTTTTTTTTTTTTAACCTCTTCAAAACTCCAACTTTTTTTTTTTTTTACCTCTTCAAAACTCCAACATTGATTTTTTGTTCCTTTTTTTACCTCTTCAAAACTCCAACTTTTTTTTTTTTTACCTCTTCAAAACTCAATTTTTTTTTTTTTTTTTTTTACCTCTTCAAAACTCCAACATTGATTTTTTGTTCCTTTTTTTACCTCTTCAAAACTCCAAATTTTATTTTATTTTTTTTTACCTCTTCAAAACTCCAAATTTTTTTTTTTTTTTTTACCTCTTCAAAACTCCAACTTTTTTTTTTTTTTACCTCTTCAAAACTCCAACTTTTTTTTTTTTTTTTTTTACCTCTTCAAAACTCCAACTTTTTTTTTTTTTTTTTTTACCTCTTCAAAACTCCACAATTTTTTTTATTTATTTTTTTTACCTCTTCAATACTCCAAATTTTATTTTTTTTTCACCTCTTCAAAACTCCACAATTTTTTTTATTTTTTTTTTTACCTCTTGAAAACTCCAACATTGATTTTTTGTTCCTTTTTTTACCTCTTCAAAACTCCAATTTTTTTTTTTTTTTTTTTTTTACCTCTTCAAAACTCAATTTTTTTTTTTTTTTTTTTTTATCTCTTCAAAACTCCAACATTGATTTTTTGTTCCTTTTTTTACCTCTTCAAAACTCCAACTTTTTTTTTTTTTACCTCTTCAAAACTCCAACATTGATTTTTTGTTCCTTTTTTTACCTCTTCAAAACTCCAAATTTTATTTTATTTTTTTTTACCTCTTCAAAACTCCAAATTTTTTTTTTTTTTTTTACCTCTTCAAAACTCCAACTTTTTTTTTTTTTTACCTCTTCAAAACTCCAACTTTTTTTTTTTTTTTTTTTACCTCTTCAAAACTCCAACTTTTTTTTTTTTTTTTTTTACCTCTTCAAAACTCCACAATTTTTTTTATTTATTTTTTTTACCTCTTCAATACTCCAAATTTTATTTTTTTTTACCTCTTCAAAACTCCACAATTTTTTTTATTTTTTTTTTTACCTCTTGAAAACTCCATTTTTTTTTTTTTACCTCTTCAAAACTCCACAATTTTTTTTTATTTTTTTTTTTACCTCTTCAAAACTACAACTTTTTTTTTTTTTTACCTCTTCAAAACTCCAACTTTTTTTTTTTTTTTTTTACCTCTTCAAAACTCCAACTTTTTTTTTTTTACCTCTTCAAAACTCCAACATTGATTTTTTGTTCCTTTTTTTACCTCTTCAAAACTCCACAATTTTTTTTTATTTTTTTTTTACCTCTTCAAAACTCCACAATTTTTTTTTTTTTTTTTTTTTACCTCTTCAAAACTCCAACATTTTTTTTTTTTTTACCTCTTCAAAACTCCAACATTGATCTTTTGTTCCTTTTTTTACCTCTTCAAAACTCAATTTTTTTTAATTTTTTTTTTTACCTCTTCAAAACTCCAACATTGATTTTTTGTTCCTTTTTTTACCTCTTCAAAACTCCTAAATTTTTTATTTTTTTTTACCTCTTCAAAACTCCAACTTTTTTTTTTTTTTTACCTCTTCAAAACTCCACAATTTTTTTTATTTATTTTTTTTACCTCTTCAATACTCCAAATTTTTTTTTTTTTTACCTCTTCAAAACTCCACAATTTTTTTTATATATTTTTTTTACCTCTTCAAAACTCCAACTTTTTTTTTTTTTTTTTTTTACCTCTTCAAAACTCCACAATTTTTTTTATTTATTTTTTTTACCTCTTCAAAACTCCAACTTTTCTTTTTTTTTTTTTTACCTCTTCAAAACTCCACAATTTTTTTTATTTATTTTTTTTACCTCTTCAATACTCCAAATTTTATTTTTTTTTACCTCTTCAAAACTCCACAATTTTTTTTTTTTTTTTTTTTACCTCTTCAAAACTCCATTTTTTTTTTTTTTTTACCTCTTCAAAACTCCAACATTGATTTTTTGTTCCTTTTTTTACCTCTTCAAAACTCAATTTTTTTTTTTTTTTTTTTTATCTCTTCAAAACTCCAACATTGATTTTTTGTTCCTTTTTTTACCTCTTCAAAACTCCAAATTTTATTTTATTTTTTTTTACCTCTTCAAAACTCCAACTTTTTTTTTTTTTTACCTCTTCAAAACTCCAACTTTTTTTTTTTTTTTTTTTACCTCTTCAAAACTCCAACATTGATTTTTTGTTCCTTTTTTTACCTCTTCAAAACTCCAACTTTTTTTTTTTTTACCTCTTCAAAACTCAATTTTTTTTTTTTTTTTTTTACCTCTTCAAAAATCCAACATTGATTTTTTGTTCCTTTTTTTACCTCTTCAAAACTCCAACTTTTTTTTTTTTTTTACCTCTTCAAAACTCATTTTTTTAAAAAATTTTTTTTTACCTCTTCAAAACTCCAACATTGATTTTTTGTTCCTTTTTTTTACCTCTTCAAAACTCCAACTTTTTTTTTTTTTTTACCTCTTCAAAACTCCAACTTTTTTTTTTTTTTTACCTCTTCAAAACTCCAACTTTTTTTTTTTTTTTTTTTACCTCTTCAAAACTCCAACATTGATTTTTTGTTCCTTTTTTTACCTCTTCAAAACTCCACAATTTTTTTTAATTTTTTTTTTACCTCTTCAAAACTCCAACTTTTTTTTTTTTTTTTTTTACCTCTTCAAAACTCCAACATTGATTTTTTGTTCCTTTTTTTACCTCTTCAAAACTCAATTTTTTTTAATTTTTTTTTTACCTCTTCAAAACTCCAACATTTTTTTTTTTTACCTCTTCAAAACTCAATTTTTTTTTTTTTTTTTTATCTCTTCAAAACTCCAACATTTTTTTTTTTTTTTACCTCTTCAAAACTCCACAAATTTTTTTATATTTTTTTTACCTCTTCAAAACTCCACAATTTTTTATTTATTTTTTTTACCTCTTCAAAACTCCAACATTTTTTTTTTTTTTTACCTCTTCAAAACTCCAACATTGATTTTTTGTTCCTTTTTTTACCTCTTCAAAACTCCACAATTTTTTTTTTTTTTTTTTTTTACCTCTTCAAAACTCCACAATTTTTTTTTATTTTTTTTTTTACCTCTTCAAAACTCCAACATTTTTTTTTTTTACCTCTTCAAAACTCCAACATTGATTTTTTGTTCCTTTTTTTACCTCTTCAAAACTCCAACTTTTTTTTTTTTTTACCTCTTCAAAACTCAATTTTTTTTTATTTTTTTTTTTACCTCTTCAAAACTCCAACATTGATTTTTTGTTCCTTTTTTTACCTCTTCAAAACTCCTAAATTTTTTATTTTTTTTTACCTCTTCAAAACTCCACAATTTTTTTTATTTATTTTTTTTACCTCTTCAATACTCCAAATTTTATTTTTTTTTACCTCTTCAAAACTCCACAAATTTTTTTATATTTTTTTTACCTCTTCAAAACTCCACAATTTTTTACTTATTTTTTTTACCTCTTCAAAACTCCAACATTTTTTTTTTTTTTTACCTCTTCAAAACTCCAACATTGATTTTTTGTTCCTTTTTTTACCTCTTCAAAACTCCAACTTTTTTTTTTTTTTTTTTTTTTACCTCTTCAAAACTCATTTTTTTTTTTTTTTTTTACCTCTTCAAAATTCAATTTTTTTTTTTTTTTTTTACCTCTTCAAAACTCCAACATTGATTTTTTGTTCCTTTTTTTACCTCTTCAAAACTCCACAATTTTTTTTTTTTTTTTTTTTTACCTCTTCAAAACTCATTTTTTTTTTTTTTTTTTACCTCTTCAAAACTCCAACATTGATTTTTTGTTCCTTTTTTTACCTCTTCAAAACTCCAACATTGATTTTTTGTTCCTTTTTTTACCTCTTCAAAACTCCAACTTTTTTTTTTTTTACCTCTTCAAAACTCCAACTTTTTTTTTTTTTTTTTTTACCTCTTCAAAACTCCAACTTTTTTTTTTTTACCTCTTCAAAACTCCAACTTTTTTTTTTTTTTTACCTCTTCAAAACTCAATTTTTTTTAATTTTTTTTTTTACCTCTTCAAAACTCCAACATTGATTTTTGTTCCTTTTTTTACCTCTTCAAAACTCCTAAATTTTTTATTTTTTTTTACCTCTTCAAAACTCCAACTTTTTTTTTTTTTTACCTCTTCAAAACTCCACAATTTTTTTTATTTATTTTTTTTACCTCTTCAATACTCCAAATTTTATTTTTTTTTACCTCTTCAAAACTCCACAATTTTTTTTTATATATTTTTTTTACCTCTTCAAAACTCCACAATTTTTTTTATATATTTTTTTTTACCTCTTCAAAACTCCAACTTTTTTTTTTTTTTTTTTTACCTCTTCAAAACTCCACAATTTTTTTTATTTATTTTTTTACCTCTTCAATACTCCAAATTTTATTTTTTTTTACCTCTTCAAAACTCCACAATTTTTTTTTTTTTTTTTTTTTACCTCTTCAAAACTCCATTTTTTTTTTTTTTTACCTCTTCAAAACTCCAACATTGATTTTTTGTTCCTTTTTTTACCTCTTCAAAACTCAATTTTTTTTTATTTTTTTTTTTACCTCTTCAAAACTCAATTTTTTTTTTTTTTTTTTTTTACCTCTTCAAAACTCCAACATTTTTTTTTTTTACCTCTTCAAATCTCCACAATTTTTTTTTTTTTTTTTTTTTACCTCTTCAAAACTCCAACATTTTTTTTTTTTTTTACCTCTTCAAAACTCCAACATTGATTTTTTGTTCCTTTTTTTACCTCTTCAAAACTCCACATTTTTTTTTATTTTTTTTTTTTACCTCTTCAAAACTCCAACTTTTTTATTTTTTTTTACCTCTTCAAAACTCTACAATTTTTTTTTTTTTTTTTTTTACCTCTTCAAAACTCCATTTTTTTTTTTTTTTACCTCTTCAAAACTCCAACATTGATTTTTTGTTCCTTTTTTTACCTCTTCAAAACTCCAACTTTTTTTTTTTTTTACCTCTTCAAAACTCCAACATTGATTTTTTGTTCCTTTTTTTAACTCTTCAAAACTCAATTTTTTTTTATATATTTTTTTTACCTCTTCAAAACTCCAACTTTTTTTTTTTTTTTTTTTTACCTCTTCAAAACTCCACAATTTTTTTTATTTATTTTTTTTACCTCTTCAATACTCCAAATTTTATTTTTTTTACCTCTTCAAAACTCCACAATTTTTTTTATATATTTTTTTTTACCTCTTCAAAACTCCAACTTTTTTTTTTTTTTTTTTACCTCTTCAAAACTCCACAATTTTTTTTATTTATTTTTTTTACCTCTTCAATACTCCAAATTTTATTTTTTTTTACCTCTTCAAAACTCCACAATTTTTTTTTTTTTTTTTTACCTCTTCAAAACTCCATTTTTTTTTTTTTTTACCTCTTCAAAACTCCAACATTGATTTTTTGTTCCTTTTTTTACCTCTTCAAAACTCAATTTTTTTTTATTTTTTTTTTTACCTCTTCAAAACTCAATTTTTTTTTTTTTTTTTTTTTTACCTCTTCAAAACTCCAACATTTTTTTTTTTTACCTCTTCAAATCTCTACAATTTTTTTTTTTTTTTTTTTTTACCTCTTCAAAACTCCAACATTTTTTTTTTTTTTTACCTCTTCAAAACTCCAACATTGATTTTTTGTTCCTTTTTTTACCTCTTCAAAACTCCACATTTTTTTTTATTTTTTTTTTTTACCTCTTCAAAACTCCAACTTTTTTATTTTTTTTTACCTCTTCAAAACTCTACAATTTTTTTTTTTTTTTTTTTTTACCTCTTCAAAACTCCATTTTTTTTTTTTTTTACCTCTTCAAAACTCCAACATTGATTTTTTGTTCCTTTTTTTACCTCTTCAAAACTCCAACTTTTTTTTTTTTTTTACCTCTTCAAAACTCCAACATTGATTTTTTGTTCCTTTTTTTAACTCTTCAAAACTCAATTTTTTTTTTTTTTTTTTTTTACCTCTTCAAAACTCCAACATTGATTTTTTGTTCCTTTTTTTACCTCTTCAAAACTCCAAATATATATATATTTTTTTTTTACCTCTTCAAAACTCAATTTTTTTTTTTTTTTTTACCTCTTCAAAACTCCAACTTTTTTTTTTTTTACCTCTTCAAAACTCCAACTTTTTTTTTTTTTTTTTTTACCTCTTCAAAACTCCAACATTGATTTTTTGTTCCTTTTTTTACCTCTTCAAAACTCAATTTTTTTTTTTTTTTTTACCTCTTCAAAACTCCAACTTTTTTTTTTTTTTTACCTCTTCAAAACTCCACAATTTTTTTTTTTTTTTTTTTTACCTCTTCAAAACTCCAACATTGATTTTTTGTTCCTTTTTTTACCTCTTCAAAACTCCAACTTTTTTTTTTTTTATACCTCTTCAAAATTCAATTTTTTTTTTTTTTTTTTTACCTCTTCAAAACTCCAACATTGATTTTTTGTTCCTTTTTTTACCTCTTCAAAACTCCACAATTTTTTTTTTTTTTTTTTTTTACCTCTTCAAAACTCATTTTTTTTTTTTTTTTTTTACCTCTTCAAAACTCCAACTTTTCTTTTTTTTTTACCTCTTCAAAACTCCACAATTTTTTTTTTTTTTTTTTTTACCTCTTCAAAACTCCAACTTTTTTTTTTTTTTTTTTACCTCTTCAAAACTCCAACTTTTTTTTTTTTACCTCTTCAAAACTCCAACATTGATTTTTTGTTCCTTTTTTTACCTCTTCAAAACTCCACAATTTTTTTTTATTTTTTTTTTACCTCTTCAAAACTCCACAATTTTTTTTTTTTTTTTTTTTTTACCTCTTCAAAACTCCAACATTTTTTTTTTTTTTACCTCTTCAAAACTCCAACATTGATTTTTTGTTCCTTTTTTTACCTCTTCAAAACTCCAACTTTTTTTTTTTTTTTACCTCTTCAAAACTCAATTTTTTTAAATTTTTTTTTTTACCTCTTCAAAACTCCAACATTGATTTTTTGTTCCTTTTTTTACCTCTTCAAAACTCCTAAATTTTTTATTTTTTTTTACCTCTTCAAAACTCCAACTTTTTTTTTTTTTTTACCTCTTCAAAACTCCACAATTTTTTTTATTTATTTTTTTTACCTCTTCAATACTCCAAATTTTATTTTTTTTTACCTCTTCAAAACTCCACAATTTTTTTTAATATATTTTTTTTACCTCTTCAAAACTCCAACTTTTTTTTTTTTTTTTTTTTACCTCTTCAAAACTCCACAATTTTTTTTATTTATTTTTTTTACCTCTTCAATACTCCAAATTTTATTTTTTTTTACCTCTTCAAAACTCCACAATTTTTTTTATATATTTTTTTTTACCTCTTCAAAACTCCAACTTTTTTTTTTTTTTTTTTTACCTCTTCAAAACTCCACAATTTTTTTTATTTATTTTTTTTACCTCTTCAATACTCCAAATTTTATTTTTTTTTACCTCTTCAAAACTCCACAATTTTTTTTTTTTTTTTTTTACCTCTTCAAAACTCCATTTTTTTTTTTTTTTACCTCTTCAAAACTCCAACATTGATTTTTTGTTCCTTTTTTTACCTCTTCAAAACTCAATTTTTTTTTTTTTTTTACCTCTTCAAAACTCCAACTTTTTTTTTTTTTTACCTCTTCAAAACTCCACAATTTTTTTTTTTTTTTTTTTACCTCTTCAAAACTCCAACTTTTTTTTTTTTTTACCTCTTCAAAACTCCAACTTTTTTTTTTTTTTTACCTCTTCAAAACTCCAACTTTTTTTTTTTTTTACCTCTTCAAAACTCCAACTTTTTTTTTTTTTACCTCTTCAAAACTCAATTTTTTTTTTTTTTTTTTTTACCTCTTCAAAACTCCAACATTGATTTTTTGTTCCTTTTTTTACCTCTTCAAAACTCCAAATTTTATTTTATTTTTTTTTACCTCTTCAAAACTCCAAATTTTTTTTTTTTTTTTTTACCTCTTCAAAACTCCAACTTTTTTTTTTTTTTTTACCTCTTCAAAACTCTACAATTTTTTTTTTTTTTTTATTTTTACCTCTTCAAAACTCCAACTTTTTTTTTTTTTTTACCTCTTCAAAACTCTACAATTTTTTTTTTTTTTTTTTTTTACCTCTTCAAAACTCCAACTTTTTTTTTATTTTACCTCTTCAAAACTCCAACTTTTTTTTTTTTTTTTTTTACCTCTTCAAAACTCCAACATTGATTTTTTGTTCCTTTTTTTACCTCTTCAAAACTCCAACTTTTTTTTTTTTTACCTCTTCAAAACTCAATTTTTTTTTTTTTTTTTTTTACCTCTTCAAAACTCCAACATTGATTTTTTGTTCCTTTTTTTACCTCTTCAAAACTCCAAATTTCATTTTATTTTTTTTTACCTCTTCAAAACTCCAAATTTTTTTTTTTTTTTTTTACCTCTTCAAAACTCCAACTTTTTTTTTTTTTTTTACCTCTTCAAAACTCTACAATTTTTTTTTTTTTTTTTTTTTTACCTCTTCAAAACTCCAACTTTTTTTTTTTTTTACCTCTTCAAAACTCCAACTTTTTTTTTTTTTTTTTTTACCTCTTCAAAACTCCAACATTGATTTTTTGTTCCTTTTTTTACCTCTTCAAAACTCAATTTTTTTTTTTTTTTTTACCTCTTCAAAACTCCAACTTTTTTTTTTTTTTACCTCTTCAAAACTCCAACTTTTTTTTTTTTTTTACCTCTTCAAAACTCCAACTTTTTTTTTTTTTACCTCTTCAAAACTCCAAATTTTTTTTTTTTTTTTTTAACCTCTTCAAAACTCCAACTTTTTTTTTTTTTTTTACCTCTTCAAAACTCTACAATTTTTTTTTTTTTTTTTTTTTACCTCTTCAAAACTCCAACTTTTTTTTTATTTTACCTCTTCAAAACTCCAACTTTTTTTTTTTTTTTTTTACCTCTTCAAAACTCCAACATTGATTTTTTGTTCCTTTTTTTACCTCTTCAAAACTCCAACTTTTTTTTTTTTACCTCTTCAAAACTCAATTTTTTTTTATTTTTTTTTTACCTCTTCAAAACTCCAACATTGATTTTTTGTTCCTTTTTTTACCTCTTCAAAACTCCAAATTTTTTTTTTTTTTTTACCTCTTCAAAACTCCAACATTGATTTTTTGTTCCTTTTTTTACCTCTTCAAAACTCCAAATTTTTTTTTTTTTTTTACCTCTTCAAAACTCCAACTTTTTTTTTTTTTTTTTTTTTACCTCTTCAAAACTCCACAATTTTTTTTATTTATTTTTTTTACCTCTTCAATACTCCAAATTTTATTTTTTTTTACCTCTTCAAAACTCCACAATTTTTTTTATATATTTTTTTTTACCTCTTCAAAACTCCAACTTTTTTTTTTTTTTTTTTTACCTCTTCAAAACTCCACAATTTTTTTTATTTATTTTTTTTACCTCTTCAATACTCCAAATTTTATTTTTTTTTACCTCTTCAAAACTCCACAATTTTTTTTTTTTTTTTTTTTACCTCTTCAAAACTCCATTTTTTTTTTTTTTTACCTCTTCAAAACTCCAACATTGATTTTTTGTTCCTTTTTTTACCTCTTCAAAACTCAATTTTTTTTTTTTTTTTACCTCTTCAAAACTCCAACTTTTTTTTTTTTTTACCTCTTCAAAACTCCAACATTGATTTTTTGTTCCTTTTTTTACCTCTTCAAAACTCAATTTTTTTTTTTTTTTACCTCTTCAAAACTCCAACTTTTTTTTTATTTTTACCTCTTCAAAACTCCAACTTTTTTTTTTTTTTTACCTCTTCAAAACTCCACAATTTTTTTTTTTTTTTTTTTACCTCTTCAAAACTCCAACTTTTTTTTTTTTTTACCTCTTCAAAACTCCAACTTTTTTTTTTTTTTTACCTCTTCAAAACTCCAACTTTTTTTTTTTTTTACCTCTTCAAAACTCCAACTTTTTTTTTTTTTACCTCTTCAAAACTCAATTTTTTTTTTTTTTTTTTTTACCTCTTCAAAACTCCAACATTGATTTTTTGTTCCTTTTTTTACCTCTTCAAAACTCCAAATTTTATTTTATTTTTTTTTACCTCTTCAAAACTCCAAATTTTTTTTTTTTTTTTTTACCTCTTCAAAACTCCAACTTTTTTTTTTTTTTTTACCTCTTCAAAACTCTACAATTTTTTTTTTTTTTTTATTTTTACCTCTTCAAAACTCCAACTTTTTTTTTTTTTTTACCTCTTCAAAACTCTACAATTTTTTTTTTTTTTTTTTTTACCTCTTCAAAACTCCAACTTTTTTTTTATTTTACCTCTTCAAAACTCCAACTTTTTTTTTTTTTTTTTTTACCTCTTCAAAACTCCAACATTGATTTTTTGTTCCTTTTTTTACCTCTTCAAAACTCCAACTTTTTTTTTTTTTACCTCTTCAAAACTCAATTTTTTTTTTTTTTTTTTTTACCTCTTCAAAACTCCAACATTGATTTTTTGTTCCTTTTTTTACCTCTTCAAAACTCCAAATTTCATTTTATTTTTTTTTACCTCTTCAAAACTCCAAATTTTTTTTTTTTTTTTTTACCTCTTCAAAACTCCAACTTTTTTTTTTTTTTTTACCTCTTCAAAACTCTACAATTTTTTTTTTTTTTTTTTTTTTACCTCTTCAAAACTCCAACTTTTTTTTTTTTTTACCTCTTCAAAACTCCAACTTTTTTTTTTTTTTTTTTTACCTCTTCAAAACTCCAACATTGATTTTTTGTTCCTTTTTTTACCTCTTCAAAACTCAATTTTTTTTTTTTTTTTTACCTCTTCAAAACTCCAACTTTTTTTTTTTTTTACCTCTTCAAAACTCCAACTTTTTTTTTTTTTTTACCTCTTCAAAACTCCAACTTTTTTTTTTTTTACCTCTTCAAAACTCCAAATTTTTTTATTTTTTTTTTAACCTCTTCAAAACTCCAACTTTTTTTTTTTTTTTTACCTCTTCAAAACTCTACAATTTTTTTTTTTTTTTTTTTTTACCTCTTCAAAACTCCAACTTTTTTTTTATTTTACCTCTTCAAAACTCCAACTTTTTTTTTTTTTTTTTTACCTCTTCAAAACTCCAACATTGATTTTTTGTTCCTTTTTTTACCTCTTCAAAACTCCAACTTTTTTTTTTTTACCTCTTCAAAACTCAATTTTTTTTTTTTTTTTTTTTACCTCTTCAAAACTCCAACATTGATTTTTTGTTCCTTTTTTTACCTCTTCAAAACTCCAAATTTTTTTTTTTTTTTTACCTCTTCAAAACTCCAACATTGATTTTTTGTTCCTTTTTTTACCTCTTCAAAACTCCAAATTTTTTTTTTTTTTTTACCTCTTCAAAACTCCAACTTTTTTTTTTTTACCTCTTCAAAACTCAATTTTTTTTTTTTTTTTTTTTACCTCTTCAAAACTCCAACATTGATTTTTTGTTCCTTTTTTTACCTCTTCAAAACTCCAAATTTTTTTTTTTTTTTTACCTCTTCAAAACTCCAACATTGATTTTTTGTTCCTTTTTTTACCTCTTCAAAACTCTACAATTTTTTTTGTTCCTTTTTTTACCTCTTCAAAACTCCAACTTTTTTTTTTTTTTTACCTCTTCAAAACTCCAACATTGATTTTTTGTTCCTTTTTTTACCTCTTCAAAACTCCACAATTTTTTTTTTTTTTTTTTTTACCTCTTCAAAACTCATTTATTTTTATTTTTTTTTACCTCTTCAAAACTCCAACTTTTCTTTTTTTTTTTACCTCTTCAAAACTCCACAATTTTTTTTTTTTTTTTTTACCTCTTCAAAACTACAACTTTTTTTTTTTTTTACCTCTTCAAAACTCCAACTTTTTTTTTTTTTTTTTTTTACCTCTTCAAAACTCCAACTTTTTTTTTTTTACCTCTTCAAAACTCCAACATTGATTTTTTGTTCCTTTTTTTACCTCTTCAAAACTCCACAATTTTTTTTTATTTTTTTTTACCTCTTCAAAACTCCACAATTTTTTTTATATTTTTTTTTTACCTCTTCAAAACTCCAACATTTTTTTTTTTTTTACCTCTTCAAAACTCCAACATTGATTTTTTGTTCCTTTTTTTACCTCTTCAAAACTCCAACTTTTTTTTTTTTTTTACCTCTTCAAAACTCTTTTTTTTTATTTTTTTTTTTACCTCTTCAAAACTCCAACATTGATTTTTTGTTCCTTTTTTTACCTCTTCAAAACTCCACAATTTTTTTTATTTATTTTTTTTACCTCTTCAATACTCCAAATTTTATTTTTTTTTACCTCTTCAAAACTCCACAATTTTTTTTATATATTTTTTTTACCTCTTCAAAACTCCAACATTGATTTTTTGTTCCTTTTTTTACCTCTTCAAAACTCCTAATTTTTTTTATATTTTTTTTACCTCTTCAAAACTCCACAATTTTTTATTTATTTTTTTCACCTCTTCAAAACTCCAACATTTTTTTTTTTTTTTACCTCTTCAAAACTCCAACATTGATTTTTTGTTCCTTTTTTTACCTCTTCAAAACTCCAACTTTTTTTTTTTTTTTACCTCTTCAAAACTCCACAATTTTTTTTATTTATTTTTTTTACCTCTTCAATACTCCAAATTTTATTTTTTTTTACCTCTTCAAAACTCCACAATTTTTTTTATATATTTTTTTTACCTCTTCAAAACTCCAACTTTTTTTTTTTTTTTTTTTACCTCTTCAAAACTCCACAATTTTTTTTATTTATTTTTTTTACCTCTTCAATACTCCAAATTTTATTTTTTTTTACCTCTTCAAAACTCCACAATTTTTTTTATATATTTTTTTTTACCTCTTCAAAACTCCAACTTTTTTTTTTTTTTTTTTTACCTCTTCAAAACTCCACAATTTTTTTTATTTATTTTTTTTACCTCTTCAATACTCCAAATTTTATTTTTTTTTACCTCTTCAAAACTCCACAATTTTTTTTTTATTTTTTTTTACCTCTTGAAAACTCCATTTTTTTTTTTTTTACCTCTTCAAAACTCCAACATTGATTTTTTGTTCCTTTTTTTACCTCTTCAAAACTCAATTTTTTTTTTTTTTTTTTTTTATCTCTTCAAAACTCCAACATTGATTTTTTGTTCCTTTTTTTACCTCTTCAAAACTCCAAATTTTTTTTTTTTTTTTTTTTACCTCTTCAAAACTCAATTTTTTTTTTTTTTTTTTTTTACCTCTTCAAAACTCCAACATTTTTTTTTTTACCTCTTCAAATCTCTACAATTCTTTTTTTTTTTTTTTTTACCTCTTCAAAACTCCAACATTTCTTTTTTTTTTTACCTCTTCAAAACTCCACAATTTTTTTTTTTTTTTTTTTTTACCTCTTCAAAACTACAACTTTTCTTTTTTTTTTTACCTCTTCAAAACTCCAACTTTTTTTTTTTTACCTCTTCAAAACTCAATTTTTTTTTTTTTTTTTTTTACCTCTTCAAAACTCCAACATTGATTTTTTGTTCCTTTTTTTACCTCTTCAAAACTCCAAATTTTTTTTTTTTTTTTACCTCTTCAAAACTCCAACATTGATTTTTTGTTCCTTTTTTTACCTCTTCAAAACTCTACAATTTTTTTTGTTCCTTTTTTTACCTCTTCAAAACTCCAACTTTTTTTTTTTTTTTACCTCTTCAAAACTCCAACATTGATTTTTTGTTCCTTTTTTTACCTCTTCAAAACTCCACAATTTTTTTTTTTTTTTTTTTTTACCTCTTCAAAACTCATTTATTTTTATTTTTTTTTACCTCTTCAAAACTCCAACTTTTCTTTTTTTTTTTACCTCTTCAAAACTCCACAATTTTTTTTTTTTTTTTTACCTCTTCAAAACTACAACTTTTTTTTTTTTTACCTCTTCAAAACTCCAACTTTTTTTTTTTTTTTTTACCTCTTCAAAACTCCAACTTTTTTTTTTTTACCTCTTCAAAACTCCAACATTGATTTTTTGTTCCTTTTTTTACCTCTTCAAAACTCCACAATTTTTTTTTATTTTTTTTTACCTCTTCAAAACTCCACAATTTTTTTTATATTTTTTTTTTACCTCTTCAAAACTCCAACATTTTTTTTTTTTTTACCTCTTCAAAACTCCAACATTGATTTTTTGTTCCTTTTTTTACCTCTTCAAAACTCCAACTTTTTTTTTTTTTTTACCTCTTCAAAACTCTTTTTTTTTATTTTTTTTTTTACCTCTTCAAAACTCCAACATTGATTTTTTGTTCCTTTTTTTACCTCTTCAAAACTCCACAATTTTTTTTATTTATTTTTTTTACCTCTTCAATACTCCAAATTTTATTTTTTTTTACCTCTTCAAAACTCCACAATTTTTTTTATATATTTTTTTTACCTCTTCAAAACTCCAACATTGATTTTTTGTTCCTTTTTTTACCTCTTCAAAACTCCTAATTTTTTTTATATTTTTTTTACCTCTTCAAAACTCCACAATTTTTTATTTATTTTTTTCACCTCTTCAAAACTCCAACATTTTTTTTTTTTTTTACCTCTTCAAAACTCCAACATTGATTTTTTGTTCCTTTTTTTACCTCTTCAAAACTCCAACTTTTTTTTTTTTTTTACCTCTTCAAAACTCCACAATTTTTTTTATTTATTTTTTTTACCTCTTCAATACTCCAAATTTTATTTTTTTTTACCTCTTCAAAACTCCACAATTTTTTTTATATATTTTTTTTACCTCTTCAAAACTCCAACTTTTTTTTTTTTTTTTTTTTACCTCTTCAAAACTCCACAATTTTTTTTATTTATTTTTTTTACCTCTTCAATACTCCAAATTTTATTTTTTTTTACCTCTTCAAAACTCCACAATTTTTTTTATATATTTTTTTTTACCTCTTCAAAACTCCAACTTTTTTTTTTTTTTTTTTTACCTCTTCAAAACTCCACAATTTTTTTTATTTATTTTTTTTACCTCTTCAATACTCCAAATTTTATTTTTTTTTACCTCTTCAAAACTCCACAATTTTTTTTTTATTTTTTTTTACCTCTTGAAAACTCCATTTTTTTTTTTTTTACCTCTTCAAAACTCCAACATTGATTTTTTGTTCCTTTTTTTACCTCTTCAAAACTCAATTTTTTTTTTTTTTTTTTTTATCTCTTCAAAACTCCAACATTGATTTTTTGTTCCTTTTTTTACCTCTTCAAAACTCCAAATTTTTTTTTTTTTTTTTTTTACCTCTTCAAAACTCAATTTTTTTTTTTTTTTTTTTTTACCTCTTCAAAACTCCAACATTTTTTTTTTTACCTCTTCAAATCTCTACAATTCTTTTTTTTTTTTTTTTTACCTCTTCAAAACTCCAACATTTCTTTTTTTTTTTACCTCTTCAAAACTCCACAATTTTTTTTTTTTTTTTTTTTTTACCTCTTCAAAACTACAACTTTTCTTTTTTTTTTTACCTCTTCAAAACTCCACAATTTTTTTTTTTTTTTTTTTTTACCTCTTCAAAACTACAACTTTTTTTTTTTTTTACCTCTTCAAAACTCCAACTTTTTTTTTTTTTTTTTTACCTCTTCAAAACTCCAACTTTTTTTCTTTTTACCTCTTCAAAACTCCAACATTGATTTTTTGTTCCTTTTTTTACCTCTTCAAAACTCCACAATTTTTTTTTATTTATTTTTTACCTCTTCAAAACTCCACAATTTTTTTTTTTTTTTTTTTTTACCTCTTCAAAACTCCAACATTTTTTTTTTTTTTACCTCTTCAAAACTCCAACATTGATTTTTTGTTCCTTTTTTTACCTCTTCAAAACTCCAACTTTTTTTTTTTTTTTACCTCTTCAAAACTCAATTTTTTTTAATTTTTTTTTTTACCTCTTCAAAACTCCAACATTGATTTTTTGTTCCTTTTTTTACCTCTTCAAAACTCCTAAATTTTTTTATTTTTTTTTACCTCTTCAAAACTCCAACTTTTTTTTTTTTTTACCTCTTCAAAACTCCACAATTTTTTTTATTTATTTTTTTTACCTCTTCAATACTCCAAATTTTATTTTTTTTACCTCTTCAAAACTCCACATTTTTTTTTATATATTTTTTTTACCTCTTCAAAACTCCAACTTTTTTTTTTTTTTTTTTTACCTCTTCAAAACTCCACAATTTTTTTTATTTATTTTTTTTACCTCTTCAATACTCCAAATTTTATTTTTTTTTACCTCTTCAAAACTCCACAATTTTTTTTATTTATTTTTTTTACCTCTTCAATACTCCAAATTTTATTTTCTTTTACCTCTTCAAAACTCCACAATTTTTTTTTTTTTTTTTTTTACCTCTTCAAAACTCCATTTTTTTTTTTTTTACCTCTTCAAAACTCCAACATTGATTTTTTGTTCCTTTTTTTACCTCTTCAAAACTCAATTTTTTTTTTTTTTTTTTTATCTCTTCAAAACTCCAACATTGATTTTTTGTTCCTTTTTTTACCTCTTCAAAACTCCAAATTTTTTTTTTTTTTTTTTTTACCTCTTCAAAACTCAATTTTTTTTTTTTTTTTTTTTTACCTCTTCAAAACTCCAACATTTTTTTTTTTTTACCTCTTCAAATCTCTACAATTTTTTTTTTTTTTTTTTTTTTACCTCTTCAAAACTCCAACATTTTTTTTTTTTTTTACCTCTTCAAAACTCCAACATTGATTTTTTGTTCCTTTTTTTACCTCTTCAAAACTCCACATTTTTTTTTATTTTTTTTTTTTACCTCTTCAAAACTCCAACTTTTTTATTTTTTTTTACCTCTTCAAAACTCTACAATTTTTTTTTTTTTTTTTTTACCTCTTCAAAACTCCATCATTTTTTTTTTTTTTTACCTCTTCAAAACTCCAACATTGATTTTTTGTTCCTTTTTTTACCTCTTCAAAACTCCAACTTTTTTTTTTTTTTTACCTCTTCAAAACTCCAACATTGATTTTTTGTTCCTTTTTTTAACTCTTCAAAACTCAATTTTTTTTTTTTTTTTTTTTTACCTCTTCAAAACTCCAACATTGATTTTTTGTTCCTTTTTTTACCTCTTCAAAACTCCACAATTTTTTTTTATTTTTTTTTACCTCTTCAAAACTCCACAATTTTTTTTTTTTTTTTTTACCTCTTCGAAACTCCATCATTTTTTTTTTTTTTACCTCTTCAAAACTCCAACATTGATTTTTTGTTCCTTTTTTTACCTCTTCAAAACTCCAACTTTTTTTTTTTTTTTACCTCTTCAAAACTCCAACATTGATTTTTTGTTCCTTTTTTTACCTCTTCAAAACTCAATTTTTTTTAAATTTTTTTTTTTCCTCTTCAAAACTCCAACATTGATTTTTTGTTCCTTTTTTTACCTCTTCAGAACTCCAAATATTTTTTTTTTTTTTTTTTCCTCTTCAAAACTCAATTTTTTTTTTTTTTTTACCTCTTCAAAACTCCAACTTTTTTTTTTTTTTTACCTCTTCAAAACTCCACAATTTTTTTTTATTTTTTTTTTTACCTCTTCAAAACTCCAACTTTTTTTTTTTTTACCTCTTCAAAACTCCAACTTTTTTTTCTTTTACCTCTTCAAAACTCCAACTTTTTTTTTTTTTTACCTCTTCAAAACTCCAACATTGATTTTTTGTTCCTTTTTTTACCTCTTCAAAACTCCAAATTTTATTTTATTTTTTTTTACCTCTTCAAAACTCCAAATTTTTTTTTTTTTTTACCTCTTCAAAACTCCAACATTGATTTTTTGTTCCTTTTTTTACCTCTTCAAAACTCAATTTTTTTTTTTTTTTTTACCTCTTCAAAACTCCAACTTTTTTTTTTTTTTTACCTCTTCAAAACTCCAACTTTTTTTTTTTTTTTACCTCTTCAAAACTCCAACTTTTTTTTTTTTTTACCTCTTCAAAACTCCAACATTGATTTTTTGTTCCTTTTTTTACCTCTTCAAAACTCCAACTTTTTTTTTTTTTACCTCTTCAAAACTCCAACTTTTTTTTTTTTTTTACCTCTTCAAAACTCCAACTTTTTTTTTTTTTTACCTCTTCAAAACTCCAATTTTTTTTTTTTTTTTTTTACCTCTTCAAAACTCTACAATTTTTTTTTTTTTTTTTTTTACCTCTTCAAAACTCCAACATTGATTTTTTGTTCCTTTTTTTACCTCTTCAAAACTCCAACTTTTTTTTTTTTTACCTCTTCAAAACTCAATTTTTTTTTTTTTTTTTTACCTCTTCAAAACTCCAACATTGATTTTTTGTTCCTTTTTTTACCTCTTCAAAACTCCAAATTTTATTTTATTTTTTTTTACCTCTTCAAAACTCCAAATTTTTTTTTTTTTTTTTACCTCTTCAAAACTCCAACTTTTTTTTTTTTTTTACCTCTTCAAAACTCTACAATTTTTTTTTTTTTTTTTTTTTTACCTCTTCAAAACTCCAACTTTTTTTTTTTTTACCTCTTCAAAACTCCAACTTTTTTTTTTTTTTTTTTACCTCTTCAAAACTCCAACATTGATTTTTTGTTCCTTTTTTTACCTCTTCAAAACTCAATTTTTTTTTTTTTTTTTACCTCTTCAAAACTCCAACTTTTTTTTTTTTTTACCTCTTCAAAACTCCAACTTTTTTTTTTTTTTTTACCTCTTCAAAACTCTACAATTTTTTTTTTTTTTTTTTTTTTACCTCTTCAAAACTCCAACTTTTTTTTTTATTTTACCTCTTCAAAACTCCAACTTTTTTTTTTTTTTTTTTACCTCTTCAAAACTCCAACATTGATTTTTTGTTCCTTTTTTTACCTCTTCAAAACTCCAACTTTTTTTTTTTTACCTCTTCAAAACTCAATTTTTTTTTTTTTTTTTTTTACCTCTTCAAAACTCCAACATTGATTTTTTGTTCCTTTTTTTACCTCTTCAAAACTCCAAATTTTATTTTATTTTTTTTTACCTCTTCAAAACTCCAACTTTTTTTTTTTTTTTTACCTCTTCAAAACTCTACAATTTTTTTTTTTTTTTTTTTTTTACCTCTTCAAAACTCCAACTTTTTTTTTTTTTTACCTCTTCAAAACTCCAACTTTTTTTTTTTTTTTTTTTACCTCTTCAAAACTCCAACATTGATTTTTTGTTCCTTTTTTTACCTCTTCAAAACTCAATTTTTTTTTTTTTTTTTACCTCTTCAAAACTCCAACTTTTTTTTTTTTTTACCTCTTCAAAACTCCAACTTTTTTTTTTTTTTTACCTCTTCAAAACTCCAACTTTTTTTTTATTTTACCTCTTCAAAACTCCAACTTTTTTTTTTTTTTTTTTACCTCTTCAAAACTCCAACATTGATTTTTTGTTCCTTTTTTTACCTCTTCAAAACTCCAACTTTTTTTTTTTTACCTCTTCAAAACTCAATTTTTTTTTTTTTTTTTTTTACCTCTTCAAAACTCCAACATTGATTTTTTGTTCCTTTTTTTACCTCTTCAAAACTCCAAATTTTTTTTTTTTTTTACCTCTTCAAAACTCCAACATTGATTTTTTGTTCCTTTTTTTACCTCTTCAAAACTCTACAATTTTTTTTGTTCCTTTTTTTACCTCTTCAAAACTCCAACTTTTTTTTTTTTTTTACCTCTTCAAAACTCCAACATTGATTTTTTGTTCCTTTTTTTACCTCTTCAAAACTCCACAATTTTTTTTTTTTTTTTTTTTACCTCTTCAAAACTCATTTATTTTTATTTTTTTTTACCTCTTCAAAACTCCAACTTTTCTTTTTTTTTTTACCTCTTCAAAACTCCACAATTTTTTTTTTTTTTTTTTTTACCTCTTCAAAACTACAACTTTTTTTTTTTTTTACCTCTTCAAAACTCCAACTTTTTTTTTTTTTTTTTACCTCTTCAAAACTCCAACTTTTTTTTTTTTACCTCTTCAAAACTCCAACATTGATTTTTTGTTCCTTTTTTTACCTCTTCAAAACTCCACAATTTTTTTTTATTTTTTTTTTACCTCTTCAAAACTCCACAATTTTTTTTATATTTTTTTTTTACCTCTTCAAAACTCCAACATTTTTTTTTTTTTACCTCTTCAAAACTCCAACATTGATTTTTTGTTCCTTTTTTTACCTCTTCAAAACTCCACAATTTTTTTTATTTATTTTTTTTACCTCTTCAATACTCCAAATTTTATTTTTTTTTACCTCTTCAAAACTCCAACATTTTTTTTTTTTTTTACCTCTTCAAAACTCCAACATTGATTTTTTGTTCCTTTTTTTACCTCTTCAAAACTCCAACTTTTTTTTTTTTTTACCTCTTCAAAACTCCACAATTTTTTTTATTTATTTTTTTTACCTCTTCAATACTCCAAATTTTATTTTTTTTTACCTCTTCAAAACTCCACAATTTTTTTTATATATTTTTTTTACCTCTTCAAAACTCCAACTTTTTTTTTTTATTTTTTTACCTCTTCAAAACTCCACAATTTTTTTTATTTATTTTTTTTACCTCTTCAATACTCCAAATTTTATTTTTTTTTACCTCTTCAAAACTCCACAATTTTTTTTATATATTTTTTTTTACCTCTTCAAAACTCCAACTTTTTTTTTTTTTTTTTTTACCTCTTCAAAACTCCACAATTTTTTTTATATATTTTTTTCACCTCTTCAAAACTCCAACTTTTTTTTTTTTTTTTTTTTACCTCTTCAAAACTCCACAATTTTTTTTATTTATTTTTTTTACCTCTTCAATACTCCAAATTTTATTTTTTTTTACCTCTTCAAAACTCCACAATTTTTTTTATATATTTTTTTTACCTCTTCAAAACTCCAACATTGATTTTTTGTTCCTTTTTTTACCTCTTCAAAACTCCTAATTTTTTTATATTTTTTTTACCTCTTCAAAACTCCACAATTTTTTATTTATTTTTTTTACCTCTTCAAAACTCCAACATTTTTTTTTTTTTTTACCTCTTCAAAACTCCAACATTGATTTTTTGTTCCTTTTTTTACCTCTTCAAAACTCCAACTTTTTTTTTTTTTTTATCTCTTCAAAACTCCACAATTTTTTTTATTTATTTTTTTTACCTCTTCAATACTCCAAATTTTATTTTTTTTTACCTCTTCAAAACTCCACAATTTTTTTTATATATTTTTTTTACCTCTTCAAAACTCCAACTTTTTTTTTTTTTTTTTTTTACCTCTTCAAAACTCCACAATTTTTTTTATTTATTTTTTTTACCTCTTCAATACTCCAAATTTTATTTTTTTTTACCTCTTCAAAACTCCACAATTTTTTTTATATATTTTTTTTTACCTCTTCAAAACTCCAACTTTTTTTTTTTTTTTTTTACCTCTTCAAAACTCCACAATTTTTTTTATATATTTTTTTCACCTCTTCAAAACTCCAACTTTTTTTTTTTTTTTTTTTTACCTCTTCAAAACTCCACAATTTTTTTTATTTATTTTTTTTACCTCTTCAATACTCCAAATTTTATTTTTTTTTACCTCTTCAAAACTCCACAATTTTTTTTATATATTTTTTTTACCTCTTCAAAACTCCAACATTGATTTTTTGTTCCTTTTTTTACCTCTTCAAAACTCCTAATTTTTTTATATTTTTTTTACCTCTTCAAAACTCCACAATTTTTTATTTATTTTTTTTACCTCTTCAAAACTCCAACATTTTTTTTTTTTTTACCTCTTCAAAACTCCAACATTGATTTTTTGTTCCTTTTTTTACCTCTTCAAAACTCCAACTTTTTTTTTTTTTTTACCTCTTCAAAACTCCACAATTTTTTTTATTTATTTTTTTTACCTCTTCAATACTCCAAATTTTATTTTTTTTTACCTCTTCAAAACTCCACAATTTTTTTTATATATTTTTTTTACCTCTTCAAAACTCCAACTTTTTTTTTTTTTTTTTTTTTACCTCTTCAAAACTCCACAATTTTTTTTATTTATTTTTTTTACCTCTTCAATACTCCAAATTTTATTTTTTTTTACCTCTTCAAAACTCCACAATTGTTTTTATATATTTTTTTTTACCTCTTCAAAACTCCAACTTTTTTTTTTTTTTTTTTTACCTCTTCAAAACTCCACAATTTTTTTTATATATTTTTTTCACCTCTTCAAAACTCCAACTTTTTTTTTTTTTTTTTTTTACCTCTTCAAAACTCCACAATTTTTTTTATTTATTTTTTTTACCTCTTCAATACTCCAAATTTTATTTTTTTTTACCTCTTCAAAACTCCACAATTTTTTTTATATATTTTTTTTACCTCTTCAAAACTCCAACATTGATTTTTTGTTCCTTTTTTTACCTCTTCAAAACTCCTAATTTTTTTATATTTTTTTTACCTCTTCAAAACTCCACAATTTTTTATTTATTTTTTTTACCTCTTCAAAACTCCAACATTTTTTTTTTTTTTTACCTCTTCAAAACTCCAACATTGATTTTTTGTTCCTTTTTTTACCTCTTCAAAACTCCAAATTTTATTTTTTTTTACCTCTTCAAAACTCCACAATTTTTTTTATATATTTTTTTTACCTCTTCAAAACTCCAACTTTTTTTTTATTTTACCTCTTCAAAACTCCAACTTTTTTTTTTTTTTTTTACCTCTTCAAAACTCCAACATTGATTTTTTGTTCCTTTTTTTACCTCTTCAAAACTCCAATTTTTTTTTTTTTTTTTACCTCTTCAAAACTCCAATTTTTTTTTTTTTTTTTACCTCTTCAAAACTCCAACTTTTTTTTTTTTTTTTACCTCTTCAAAACTCTACAATTTTTTTTTTTTTTTTTTTTTTACCTCTTCAAAACTCCAACTTTTTTTTTTTTTACCTCTTCAAAACTCCAACTTTTTTTTTTTTTTTTTTTACCTCTTCAAAACTCCAACATTGATTTTTTGTTCCTTTTTTTACCTCTTCAAAACTCCAACTTTTTTTTTTTTTTTTTTTACCTCTTCAAAACTCCAACTTTTTTTTTTTTTTTACCTCTTCAAAACTCCACAATTTTTTTTTATTTTTTTTTTTACCTCTTCAAAACTCCAACTTTTTTTTTTTTTACCTCTTCAAAACTCCAACTTTTTTTTTTTTTTTACCTCTTCAAAACTCTACAATTTTTTTTTTTTTTTTTTTTTACCTCTTCAAAACTCCAACTTTTTTTTTTTTTTTTTTTACCTCTTCAAAACTCCAACATTGATTTTTTGTTCCTTTTTTTACCTCTTCAAAACTGAATTTTTTTTTATTTTTTTTTTATCTCTTCAAAACTCCAACATTGATTTTTTGTTCCTTTTTTTACCTCTTCAAAACTCAATTTTTTTTTTTTTTTTTTTTTACCTCTTCAAAACTCCAACATTTTTTTTTTTTTACCTCTTCAAATCTCTACAATTTTTTTTTTTTTTTTTTTTACCTCTTCAAAACTCCAACATTGATTTTTTGTTCCTTTTTTTACCTCTTCAAAACTCCACATTTTTTTTAATTTTTTTTTTTTACCTCTTCAAAACTCCAACTTTTTATTTTTTTTTACCTCTTCAAAACTCTACAATTTTTTTTTTTTTTTTTTACCTCTTCGAAACTCCATTTTTTTTTTTTTTACCTCTTCAAAACTCCATTGATTTTTTGTTCCTTTTTTTACCTCTTCAAAACTCCAACTTTTTTTTTTTTTTTACCTCTTCAAAACTCCAACATTGATTTTTTGTTCCTTTTTTTACCTCTTCAAAACTCAATTTTTTTAAAATTTTTTTTTTACCTCTTCAAAACTCCAACATTGATTTTTTGTTCCTTTTTTTACCTCTTCAGAACTCCAAATATTTTTTTTTTTTTTTTTTTACCTCTTCAAAACTCAATTTTTTTTTTTTTTTTACCTCTTCAAAACTCCAACTTTTTTTTTTTTTTTACCTCTTCAAAACTCCACAATTTTTTTTTATTTTTTTTTTACCTCTTCAAAACTCCAACTTTTTTTTTTTTTACCTCTTCAAAACTCCAACTTTTTTTTTTTTTTTACCTCTTCAAAACTCCAACTTTTTTTTTTTTTTACCTCTTCAAAACTCCAACATTGATTTTTTGTTCCTTTTTTTACCTCTTCAAAACTCCAAATTTTATTTTATTTTTTTTTACCTCTTCAAAACTCCAACTTTTTTTTTTTTTTTACCTCTTCAAAACTCCAACTTTTTTTTTTTTTTTACCTCTTCAAAACTCCAACTTTTTTTTTTTTTTACCTCTTCAAAACTCCAACATTGATTTTTTGTTCCTTTTTTTACCTCTTCAAAACTCAATTTTTTTTTTTTTTTTACCTCTTCAAAACTCCAACTTTTTTTTTTTTTTACCTCTTCAAAACTCCAACATTGATTTTTTGTTCCTTTTTTTACCTCTTCAAAACTCAATTTTTTTTTTTTTTTTACGTCTTCAAAACTCCACAATTTTTTTTATATATTTTTTTTACCTCTTCAAAACTCCAACATTGATTTTTTGTTCCTTTTTTTACCTCTTCAAAACTCCTAATTTTTTTATATTTTTTTTACCTCTTCAAAACTCCACAATTTTTTATTTATTTTTTTTACCTCTTCAAAACTCCAACATTTTTTTTTTTTTTACCTCTTCAAAACTCCAACATTGATTTTTTGTTCCTTTTTTTACCTCTTCAAAACTCCAACTTTTTTTTTTTTTTTACCTCTTCAAACTCCACAATTTTTTTTATTTATTTTTTTTACCTCTTCAATACTCCAAATTTTATTTTTTTTTACCTCTTCAAAACTCCACAATTTTTTTTATATATTTTTTTTACCTCTTCAAAACTCCAACTTTTTTTTTTTTTTTTTTTTACCTCTTCAAAACTCCACAATTTTTTTTATTTATTTTTTTTACCTCTTCAATACTCCAAATTTTATTTTTTTTTACCTCTTCAAAACTCCACAATTTTTTTTATATATTTTTTTTTACCTCTTCAAAACTCCAACTTTTTTTTTTTTTTTTTTTACCTCTTCAAAACTCCACAATTTTTTTTATATATTTTTTTCACCTCTTCAAAACTCCAACTTTTTTTTTTTTTTTTTTTTACCTCTTCAAAACTCCACAATTTTTTTTATTTATTTTTTTTACCTCTTCAATACTCCAAATTTTATTTTTTTTTACCTCTTCAAAACTCCACAATTTTTTTTATATATTTTTTTTACCTCTTCAAAACTCCAACATTGATTTTTTGTTCCTTTTTTTACCTCTTCAAAACTCCTAATTTTTTTATATTTTTTTTACCTCTTCAAAACTCCACAATTTTTTATTTATTTTTTTTACCTCTTCAAAACTCCAACATTTTTTTTTTTTTTACCTCTTCAAAACTCCAACATTGATTTTTTGTTCCTTTTTTTACCTCTTCAAAACTCCAACTTTTTTTTTTTTTTTACCTCTTCAAAACTCCACAATTTTTTTTATTTATTTTTTTTACCTCTTCAATACTCCAAATTTTTTTTTTTTTACCTCTTCAAAACTCCACAATTTTTTTTATATATTTTTTTTACCTCTTCAAAACTCCAACTTTTTTTTTTTTTTTTTTTACCTCTTCAAAACTCCACAATTTTTTTTATTTATTTTTTTTACCTCTTCAATACTCCAAATTTTATTTTTTTTTACCTCTTCAAAACTCCACAATTGTTTTTATATATATTTTTTTACCTCTTCAAAACTCCAACTTTTTTTTTTTTTTTTTTTACCTCTTCAAAACTCCACAATTTTTTTTATATATTTTTTTCACCTCTTCAAAACTCCAACTTTTTTTTTTTTTTTTTTTTACCTCTTCAAAACTCCACAATTTTTTTTACCTCTTCAATACTCCAAATTTTATTTTTTTTTACCTCTTCAAAACTCCACAATTTTTTTTATATATTTTTTTTACCTCTTCAAAACTCCAACATTGATTTTTTGTTCCTTTTTTTACCTCTTCAAAACTCCTAATTTTTTTATATTTTTTTTACCTCTTCAAAACTCCACAATTTTTTATTTATTTTTTTTACCTCTTCAAAACTCCAACATTTTTTTTTTTTTTTACCTCTTCAAAACTCCAACATTGATTTTTTGTTCCTTTTTTTACCTCTTCAAAACTCCAACTTTTTTTTTTTTTTTACCTCTTCAAAACTCCACAATTTTTTTTATTTATTTTTTTTACCTCTTCAATACTCCAAATTTTATTTTTTTTTACCTCTTCAAAACTCCACAATTTTTTTTATATATTTTTTTTACCTCTTCAAAACTCCAACTTTTTTTTTATTTTACCTCTTCAAAACTCCAACTTTTTTTTTTTTTTTTTACCTCTTCAAAACTCCAACATTGATTTTTTGTTCCTTTTTTTACCTCTTCAAAACTCCAATTTTTTTTTTTTTTTTTACCTCTTCAAAACTCCAATTTTTTTTTTTTTTTTTACCTCTTCAAAACTCCAACTTTTTTTTTTTTTTTTACCTCTTCAAAACTCTACAATTTTTTTTTTTTTTTTTTTTTTACCTCTTCAAAACTCCAACTTTTTTTTTTTTTACCTCTTCAAAACTCCAACTTTTTTTTTTTTTTTTTTTACCTCTTCAAAACTCCAACATTGATTTTTTGTTCCTTTTTTTACCTCTTCAAAACTCCAACTTTTTTTTTTTTTTTTTTTACCTCTTCAAAACTCCAACTTTTTTTTTTTTTTTACCTCTTCAAAACTCCACAATTTTTTTTTATTTTTTTTTTTACCTCTTCAAAACTCCAACTTTTTTTTTTTTTACCTCTTCAAAACTCCAACTTTTTTTTTTTTTTTTTTTACCTCTTCAAAACTCCAACATTGATTTTTTGTTCCTTTTTTTACCTCTTCAAAACTGAATTTTTTTTTATTTTTTTTTTATCTCTTCAAAACTCCAACATTGATTTTTTGTTCCTTTTTTTACCTCTTCAAAACTCAATTTTTTTTTTTTTTTTTTTTTACCTCTTCAAAACTCCAACATTTTTTTTTTTTTACCTCTTCAAATCTCTACAATTTTTTTTTTTTTTTTTTTTTACCTCTTCAAAACTCCAACATTGATTTTTTGTTCCTTTTTTTACCTCTTCAAAACTCCACATTTTTTTTTATTTTTTTTTTTTACCTCTTCAAAACTCCAACTTTTTATTTTTTTTTACCTCTTCAAAACTCTACAATTTTTTTTTTTTTTTTTTACCTCTTCGAAACTCCATTTTTTTTTTTTTTACCTCTTCAAAACTCCATTGATTTTTTGTTCCTTTTTTTACCTCTTCAAAACTCCAACTTTTTTTTTTTTTTTACCTCTTCAAAACTCCAACATTGATTTTTTGTTCCTTTTTTACCTCTTCAAAACTCAATTTTTTTAAAATTTTTTTTTTACCTCTTCAAAACTCCAACATTGATTTTTTGTTCCTTTTTTTACCTCTTCAGAACTCCAAATATTTTTTTTTTTTTTTTTTTACCTCTTCAAAACTCAATTTTTTTTTTTTTTTACCTCTTCAAAACTCCAACTTTTTTTTTTTTTTACCTCTTCAAAACTCCACAATTTTTTTTTATTTTTTTTTTACCTCTTCAAAACTCCAACTTTTTTTTTTTTTACCTCTTCAAAACTCCAACTTTTTTTTTTTTACCTCTTCAAAACTCCAACTTTTTTTTTTTTTTACCTCTTCAAAACTCCAACATTGATTTTTTGTTCCTTTTTTTACCTCTTCAAAACTCCAAATTTTATTTTATTTTTTTTTACCTCTTCAAAACTCCAAATTTTTTTATTTTTTTTTTACCTCTTCAAAACTCCAACATTGATTTTTTGTTCCTTTTTTTACCTCTTCAAAACTCAATTTTTTTTTTTTTTTTTACCTCTTCAAAACTCCAACTTTTTTTTTTTTTTTACCTCTTCAAAACTCCAACTTTTTTTTTTTTTTTACCTCTTCAAAACTCCAACTTTTTTTTTTTTTACCTCTTCAAAACTCCAACATTGATTTTTTGTTCCTTTTTTTACCTCTTCAAAACTCAATTTTTTTTTTTTTTTACCTCTTCAAAACTCCAACTTTTTTTTTTTTTACCTCTTCAAAACTCCAACATTGATTTTTTGTTCCTTTTTTTACCTCTTCAAAACTCAATTTTTTTTTTTTTTTACGTCTTCAAAACTCCAACTTTTTTTTTATTTTTACCTCTTCAAAACTCCAACTTTTTTTTTTTTTTTACCTCTTCAAAACTCCACAATTTTTTTTTTTTTTTTTTTACCTCTTCAAAACTCCACAATTTTTTTTTTTTTTTTTTACCTCTTCAAAACTCCACAATTTTTTTTTTTTTTTTTTTACCTCTTCAAAACTCCAACTTTTTTTTTTTTTTACCTCTTCAAAACTCCAACTTTTTTTTTTTTTTTTACCTCTTCAAAACTCCAACTTTTTTTTTTTTTTACCTCTTCAAAACTCCAATTTTTTTTTTTTTTTTTTTACCTCTTCAAAACTCTACAATTTTTTTTTATTTTTTTTTTTACCTCTTCAAAACTCCAACTTTTTTTTTATTTTACCTCTTCAAAACTCCAACTTTTTTTTTTTTTTTTTTTACCTCTTCAAAACTCCAACATTGATTTTTTGTTCCTTTTTTTACCTCTTCAAAACTCCAACTTTTTTTTTTTTTACCTCTTCAAAACTCAATTTTTTTTTTTTTTTTTTTACCTCTTCAAAACTCCAACATTGATTTTTTGTTCCTTTTTTTACCTCTTCAAAACTCCAAATTTTATTTTATTTTTTTTTACCTCTTCAAAACTCCAAATTTTTTTTTTTTTTTTTTACCTCTTCAAAACTCCAACTTTTTTTTTTTTTTTACCTCTTCAAAACTCTACAATTTTTTTTTTTTTTTTTTTTTTACCTCTTCAAAACTCCAACTTTTTTTTTTTTTTACCTCTTCAAAACTCCAACTTTTTTTTTTTTTTTTTTTACCTCTTCAAAACTCCAACATTGATTTTTTGTTCCTTTTTTTACCTCTTCAAAACTCAATTTTTTTTTTTTTTTTTACCTCTTCAAAACTCCAACTTTTTTTTTTTTTTTACCTCTTCAAAACTCCAAATTTTTTAATTTTTTTTTTAACCTCTTCAAAACTCCAACTTTTTTTTTTTTTTTTACCTCTTCAAAACTCTACAATTTTTTTTTTTTTTTTTTTTACCTCTTCAAAACTCCAACTTTTTTTTTATTTTACCTCTTCAAAACTGTAACTTTTTTTTTTTTTTTTTTACCTCTTCAAAACTCCAACATTGATTTTTTGTTCCTTTTTTTACCTCTTCAAAACTCCAACTTTTTTTTTTTTACCTCTTCAAAACTCAATTTTTTTTTTTTTTTTTTTTACCTCTTCAAAACTCCAACATTGATTTTTTGTTCCTTTTTTTACCTCTTCAAAACTCCAAATTTTTTTTTTTTTTTTACCTCTTCAAAACTCCAATTTTTTTTTTTTTTTTACCTCTTCAAAACTCCAACTTTTTTTTTTTTTTTTACCTCTTCAAAACTCTACAATTTTTTTTTTTTTTTTTTTTTTACCTCTTCAAAACTCCAACATTGATTTTTTGTTCCTTTTTTTACCTCTTCAAAACTCTACAATTTTTTTTGTTCCTTTTTTTACCTCTTCAAAACTCCAACTTTTTTTTTTTTTTACCTCTTCAAAACTCCAACATTGATTTTTTGTTCCTTTTTTTACCTCTTCAAAACTCCACAATTTTTTTTTTTTTTTTTTTTACCTCTTCAAAACTCATTTATTTTTATTTTTTTTTACCTCTTCAAAACTCCAACTTTTCTTCTTTTTTTTTACCTCTTCAAAACTCCACAATTTTTTTTTTTTTTTTTTTTTTACCTCTTCAAAACTACAACTTTTTTTTTTTTTTACCTCTTCAAAACTCCAACTTTTTTTTTTTTTTTTTTACCTCTTCAAAACTCCAAATTTTTTTTTTTTTTTTACCTCTTCAAAACTCCAATTTTTTTTTTTTTTTTTTTACCTCTTCAAAACTCCAACTTTTTTTTTTTTTTTTACCTCTTCAAAACTCTACAATTTTTTTTTTTTTTTTTTTTTTACCTCTTCAAAACTCCAACATTGATTTTTTGTTCCTTTTTTTACCTCTTCAAAACTCTACAATTTTTTTTGTTCCTTTTTTTACCTCTTCAAAACTCCAACTTTTTTTTTTTTTTTACCTCTTCAAAACTCCAACATTGATTTTTTGTTCCTTTTTTTACCTCTTCAAAACTCCACAATTTTTTTTTATTTTTTTTTTACCTCTTCAAAACTCCACAATTTTTTTTATATTTTTTTTTTACCTCTTCAAAACTCCAACATTTTTTTTTTTTTTACCTCTTCAAAACTCCAACATTGATTTTTTGTTCCTTTTTTTACCTCTTCAAAACTCCAACTTTTTTTTTTTTTTTACCTCTTCAAAACTCTTTTTTTTAATTTTTTTTTTTACCTCTTCAAAACTCCAACATTGATTTTTTGTTCCTTTTTTTACCTCTTCAAAACTCCACAATTTTTTTTATTTATTTTTTTTACCTCTTCAATACTCCAAATTTTATTTTTTTTTACCTCTTCAAAACTCCACAATTTTTTTTATATATTTTTTTTACCTCTTCAAAACTCCAACATTGATTTTTTGTTCCTTTTTTTACCTCTTCAAAACTCCTAATTTTTTTATATTTTTTTTACCTCTTCAAAACTCCACAATTTTTTATTTATTTTTTTTACCTCTTCAAAACTCCAACATTTTTTTTTTTTTTTACCTCTTCAAAACTCCAACATTGATTTTTTGTTCCTTTTTTTACCTCTTCAAAACTCCAACTTTTTTTTTTTTTTTACCTCTTCAAAACTCCACAATTTTTTTTATTTATTTTTTTTACCTCTTCAATACTCCAAATTTTATTTTTTTACCTCTTCAAAACTCCACAATTTTTTTTATATATTTTTTTTACCTCTTCAAAACTCCAACTTTTTCTTTTTTTTTTTTTTACCTCTTCAAAACTCCACAATTTTTTTTATTTATTTTTTTTACCTCTTCAATACTCCAAATTTTATTTTTTTTTACCTCTTCAAAACTCCACAATTTTTTTTATATATTTTTTTTTACCTCTTCAAAACTCCAACTTTTTTTTTTTTTTTTTTTACCTCTTCAAAACTCCACAATTTTTTTTAAAATATTTTTTTCACCTCTTCAAAACTCCAACTTTTTTTTTTTATTTTTTTTACCTCTTCAAAACTCCACAATTTTTTTTATTTATTTTTTTTACCTCTTCAATACTCCAAATTTTATTTTTTTTTACCTCTTCAAAACTCCACAATTTTTTTTATATATTTTTTTTACCTCTTCAAAACTCCAACATTGATTTTTTGTTCCTTTTTTTACCTCTTCAAAACTCCTAATTTTTTTATATTTTTTTTACCTCTTCAAAACTCCACAATTTTTTATTTATTTTTTTTACCTCTTCAAAACTCCAACATTTTTTTTTTTTTTACCTCTTCAAAACTCCAACATTGATTTTTTGTTCCTTTTTTTACCTCTTCAAAACTCCAACTTTTTTTTTTTTTTTACCTCTTCAAAACTCCACAATTTTTTTTATTTATTTTTTTTACCTCTTCAATACTCCAAATTTTATTTTTTTTTACCTCTTCAAAACTCCACAATTTTTTTTATATATTTTTTTTACCTCTTCAAAACTCCAACTTTTTTTTTTTTTTTTTTTTACCTCTTCAAAACTCCACAATTTTTTTTATTTATTTTTTTTACCTCTTCAATACTCCAAATTTTATTTTTTTTTACCTCTTCAAAACTCCACAATTTTTTTTATATATTTTTTTTTACCTCTTCAAAACTCCAACTTTTTTTTTTTTTTTTTTTACCTCTTCAAAACTCCACAATTTTTTTTATTTATTTTTTTTACCTCTTCAATACTCCAAATTTTATTTTTTTTTACCTCTTCAAAACTCCACAATTTTATTTTTATTTTTTTTTACCTCTTGAAAACTCCATTTTTTTTTTTTTTACCTCTTCAAAACTCCAACATTGATTTTTTGTTCCTTTTTTTACCTCTTCAAAACTCAATTTTTTTTTTTTTTTTTTTTTATCTCTTCAAAACTCCAACATTGATTTTTTGTTCCTTTTTTTACCTCTTCAAAACTCCACAATTTTTTTTTTTTTTTTTTTACCTCTTCAAAACTCCAACTTTTTTTTTTTTTTTACCTCTTCAAAACTCCAACTTTTTTTTTTTTTTACCTCTTCAAAACTCCAACTTTTTTTTTTTTTTTACCTCTTCAAAACTCCAACTTTTTTTTTTTTTTACCTCTTCAAAACTCCAATTTTTTTTTTTTTTTTTTTTTTTACCTCTTCAAAACTCTACAATTTTTTTTTTTTTTTTTTTTTTACCTCTTCAAAACTCCAACTTTTTTTTTATTTTACCTCTTCAAAACTCCAACTTTTTTTTTTTTTTACCTCTTCAAAACTCCAACATTGATTTTTTGTTCCTTTTTTTACCTCTTCAAAACTCCACAATTTTTTTTTTTTTTTTTTTTTACCTCTTCAAAACTCATTTATTTTTATTTTTTTTTACCTCTTCAAAACTCCAACTTTTCTTCTTTTTTTTTACCTCTTCAAAACTCCACAATTTTTTTTTTTTTTTTTTTTTACCTCTTCAAAACTACAACTTTTTTTTTTTTTTACCTCTTCAAAACTCCAACTTTTTTTTTTTTTTTTTTACCTCTTCAAAACTCCAAATTTTTTTTTTTTTTTTACCTCTTCAAAACTCCAATTTTTTTTTTTTTTTTTTTACCTCTTCAAAACTCCAACTTTTTTTTTTTTTTTACCTCTTCAAAACTCTACAATTTTTTTTTTTTTTTTTTTTTTACCTCTTCAAAACTCCAACATTGATTTTTTGTTCCTTTTTTTACCTCTTCAAAACTCTACAATTTTTTTTGTTCCTTTTTTTACCTCTTCAAAACTCCAACTTTTTTTTTTTTTTTACCTCTTCAAAACTCCAACATTGATTTTTTGTTCCTTTTTTTACCTCTTCAAAACTCCAACTTTTTTTTTTTTTTTACCTCTTCAAAACTCTTTTTTTTAATTTTTTTTTTTACCTCTTCAAAACTCCAACATTGATTTTTTGTTCCTTTTTTTACCTCTTCAAAACTCCACAATTTTTTTTATTTATTTTTTTTACCTCTTCAATACTCCAAATTTTATTTTTTTTTACCTCTTCAAAACTCCACAATTTTTTTTATATATTTTTTTTACCTCTTCAAAACTCCAACATTGATTTTTTGTTCCTTTTTTTACCTCTTCAAAACTCCTAATTTTTTTATATTTTTTTTACCTCTTCAAAACTCCACAATTTTTTATTTTTTTTTTTTACCTCTTCAAAACTCCAACATTTTTTTTTTTTTTACCTCTTCAAAACTCCAACATTGATTTTTTGTTCCTTTTTTTACCTCTTCAAAACTCCAACTTTTTTTTTTTTTTTACCTCTTCAAAACTCCACAATTTTTTTTATTTATTTTTTTTACCTCTTCAATACTCCAAATTTTATTTTTTTTACCTCTTCAAAACTCCACAATTTTTTTTATATATTTTTTTTACCTCTTCAAAACTCCAACTTTTTCTTTTTTTTTTTTTTACCTCTTCAAAACTCCACAATTTTTTTTATTTATTTTTTTTACCTCTTCAATACTCCAAATTTTATTTTTTTTTACCTCTTCAAAACTCCACAATTTTTTTTATATATTTTTTTTTACCTCTTCAAAACTCCAACTTTTTTTTTTTTTTTTTTTACCTCTTCAAAACTCCACAATTTTTTTTATATATTTTTTTCACCTCTTCAAAACTCCAACTTTTTTTTTTTTTTTTTTTTACCTCTTCAAAACTCCACAATTTTTTTTATTTATTTTTTTTACCTCTTCAATACTCCAAATTTTATTTTTTTTTACCTCTTCAAGACTCCACAATTTTTTTTATATATTTTTTTTACCTCTTCAAAACTCCAACATTGATTTTTTGTTCCTTTTTTTACCTCTTCAAAACTCCTAATTTTTTTATATTTTTTTTACCTCTTCAAAACTCCACAATTTTTTATTTATTTTTTTTACCTCTTCAAAACTCCAACATTTTTTTTTTTTTTTACCTCTTCAAAACTCCAACATTGATTTTTTGTTCCTTTTTTTACCTCTTCAAAACTCCAACTTTTTTTTTTTTTTTACCTCTTCAAAACTCCACAATTTTTTTTATTTATTTTTTTTACCTCTTCAATACTCCAAATTTTATTTTTTTTTACCTCTTCAAAACTCCACAATTTGTTTTATATATTTTTTTTACCTCTTCAAAACTCCAACTTTTTTTTTTTTTTTTTTTTACCTCTTCAAAACTCCACAAATTTTTTTATTTATTTTTTTTACCTCTTCAATACTCCAAATTTTATTTTTTTTTACCTCTTCAAAACTCCACAATTTTTTTTATATATTTTTTTTTACCTCTTCAAAACTCCAACTTTTTTTTTTTTTTTTTTTACCTCTTCAAAACTCCACAATTTTTTTTATTTATTTTTTTTACCTCTTCAATACTCCAAATTTTATTTTTTTTTACCTCTTCAAAACTCCACAATTTTATTTTTATTTTTTTTTACCTCTTGAAAACTCCATTTTTTTTTTTTTACCTCTTCAAAACTCCAACATTGATTTTTTGTTCCTTTTTTTACCTCTTCAAAACTCAATTTTTTTTTTTTTTTTTTTTATCTCTTCAAAACTCCAACATTGATTTTTTGTTCCTTTTTTTACCTCTTCAAAACTCCACAATTTTTTTTTTTTTTTTTTTACCTCTTCAAAACTCCAACTTTTTTTTTTTTTTTACCTCTTCAAAACTCCAACATTGATTTTTTGTTCCTTTTTTTACCTCTTCAAAACTCCAACTTTTTTTTTTTTTACCTCTTCAAAACTCAATTTTTTTTTTTTTTTTTTTTACCTCTTCAAAACTCCAACATTGATTTTTTGTTCCTTTTTTTACCTCTTCAAAACTCCAAATTTTTTTTTTTTTTTTTACCTCTTCAAAACTCCAACTTTTTTTTTTTTTTTACCTCTTCAAAACTCTACAATTTTTTTTTTTTTTTTTTTTTTACCTCTTCAAAACTCCAACTTTTTTTTTTTTTTTACCTCTTCAAAACTCTACAATTTTTTTTTTTTTTTTTTTTTACCTCTTCAAAACTCCAACTTTTTTTTTTTTTTACCTCTTCAAAACTCCAACTTTTTTTTTTTTTTTTTTTACCTCTTCAAAACTCCAACATTGATTTTTTGTTCCTTTTTTTACCTCTTCAAAACTCAATTTTTTTTTTTTTTTTTACCTCTTCAAAACTCCAACTTTTTTTTTTTTTTTACCTCTTCAAAACTCCAAATTTTTTTATTTTTTTTTTAACCTCTTCAAAACTCCACAATTTTTTTTTTTATTTTTTTTTACCTCTTCAAAACTCATTTATTTTTATTTTTTTTTACCTCTTCAAAACTCCAACTTTTCTTTTTTTTTTTACCTCTTCAAAACTCCACAATTTTTTTTTTTTTTTTTTTTACCTCTTCAAAACTACAACTTTTATTTTTTTTTACCTCTTCAAAACTCCAACTTTTCTTTTTTTTTTTACCTCTTCAAAACTCTACAATTTTTTTTTTTTTTTTTTTTACCTCTTCAAAACTCCAACTTTTTTTTTATTTTACCTCTTCAAAACTGTAACTTTTTTTTTTTTTTTTTTACCTCTTCAAAACTCCAACATTGATTTTTTGTTCCTTTTTTTACCTCTTCAAAACTCCAACTTTTTTTTTTTTACCTCTTCAAAACTCAATATTTTTTTTTTTTTTTTTTTACCTCTTCAAAACTCCAACATTGATTTTTTGTTCCTTTTTTTACCTCTTCAAAACTCCAAATTTTTTTTTTTTTTTTACCTCTTCAAAACTCCAATTTTTTTTTTTTTTTTTTACCTCTTCAAAACTCCAACTTTTTTTTTTTTTTTACCTCTTCAAAACTCTACAATTTTTTTTTTTTTTTTTTTTTTACCTCTTCAAAACTCCAACATTGATTTTTTGTTCCTTTTTTTACCTCTTCAAAACTCTACAATTTTTTTTGTTCCTTTTTTTACCTCTTCAAAACTCCAACTTTTTTTTTTTTTTTACCTCTTCAAAACTCCAACAGTGATTTTTTGTTCCTTTTTTTACCTCTTCAAAACTCCACAATTTTTTTTTTTTTTTTTTTTTACCTCTTCAAAACTCCAATTTTTTTTTTTTTTTTTTACCTCTTCAAAACTCCAACTTTTTTTTTTTTTTTTACCTCTTCAAAACTCTACAATTTTTTTTTTTTTTTTTTTTTTACCTCTTCAAAACTCCAACATTGATTTTTTGTTCCTTTTTTTACCTCTTCAAAACTCTACAATTTTTTTTGTTCCTTTTTTTACCTCTTCAAAACTCCAACTTTTTTTTTTTTTTACCTCTTCAAAACTCCAACATTGATTTTTTGTTCCTTTTTTTACCTCTTCAAAACTCCACAATTTTTTTTTATTTTTTTTTTACCTCTTCAAAACTCCACAATTTTTTTTATATTTTTTTTTTACCTCTTCAAAACTCCAACATTTTTTTTTTTTTTACCTCTTCAAAACTCCAACATTGATTTTTTGTTCCTTTTTTTACCTCTTCAAAACTCCAACTTTTTTTTTTTTTTTACCTCTTCAAAACTCTTTTTTTTTATTTTTTTTTTTACCTCTTCAAAACTCCAACATTGATTTTTTGTTCCTTTTTTTACCTCTTCAAAACTCCACAATTTTTTTTATTTATTTTTTTTACCTCTTCAATACTCCAAATTTTATTTTTTTTTACCTCTTCAAAACTCCACAATTTTTTTTATATATTTTTTTTACCTCTTCAAAACTCCAACATTGATTTTTTGTTCCTTTTTTTACCTCTTCAAAACTCCTAATTTTTTTATATTTTTTTTACCTCTTCAAAACCCCACAATTTTTTATTTATTTTTTTTACCTCTTCAAAACTCCAACATTTTTTTTTTTTTTTACCTCTTCAAAACTCCAACATTGATTTTTTGTTCCTTTTTTTACCTCTTCAAAACTCCAACTTTTTTTTTTTTTTTACCTCTTCAAAACTCCACAATTTTTTTTATTTATTTTTTTTACCTCTTCAATACTCCAAATTTTATTTTTTTTTACCTCTTCAAAACTCCACAATTTTTTTTATATATTTTTTTTACCTCTTCAAAACTCCAACTTTTTCTTTTTTTTTTTTTTACCTCTTCAAAACTCCACAATTTTTTTTATTTATTTTTTTTACCTCTTCAATACTCCAAATTTTATTTTTTTTTACCTCTTCAAAACTCCACAATTTTTTTTATATATTTTTTTTTACCTCTTCAAAACTCCAACTTTTTTTTTTATTTTTTTACCTCTTCAAAACTCCACAATTTTTTTTATATATTTTTTTCACCTCTTCAAAACTCCAACTTTTTTTTTTTTTTTTTTTTACCTCTTCAAAACTCCACAATTTTTTTTATTTATTTTTTTTACCTCTTCAATACTCCAAATTTTATTTTTTTTTACCTCTTCAAAACTCCACAATTTTTTTTATATATTTTTTTTACCTCTTCAAAACTCCAACATTGATTTTTTGTTCCTTTTTTTACCTCTTCAAAACTCCTAATTTTTTTATATTTTTTTTACCTCTTCAAAACTCCACAATTTTTTATTTATTTTTTTTACCTCTTCAAAACTCCAACATTTTTTTTTTTTTTTACCTCTTCAAAACTCCAACATTGATTTTTTGTTCCTTTTTTTACCTCTTCAAAACTCCAACTTTTTTTTTTTTTTTACCTCTTCAAAACTCCACAATTTTTTTTATTTATTTTTTTTACCTCTTCAATACTCCAAATTTTATTTTTTTTTACCTCTTCAAAACTCCACAATTTTTTTTATATATTTTTTTTACCTCTTCAAAACTCCAACTTTTTTTTTTTTTTTTTTTACCTCTTCAAAACTCCACAATTTTTTTTATTTATTTTTTTTACCTCTTCAATACTCCAAATTTTATTTTTTTTTACCTCTTCAAAACTCCACAATTTTTTTTTTATTTTTTTTTACCTCTTCAAAACTCCACAATTTTTTTTTTTTTTACCTCTTCAAAACTCCAACTTTTTTTTTTTTCTTTTTTACCTCTTCAAAACTCCAACATTGATTTTTTGTTCCTTTTTTTACCTCTTCAAAACTCAATTTTTTTTTTTTTTTTTACCTCTTCAAAACTCCAACTTTTTTTTTTTTTTTACCTCTTCAAAATTCCACAATTTTTTTTTTATTTTTTTTTACCTCTTCAAAACTCCAACTTTTTTTTTTTTTTACCTCTTCAAAACTCCAACTTTTTTTTTTTTTTACCTCTTCAAAACTCCAACTTTTTTTTTTTTTTTACCTCTTCAAAACTCCAACTTTTTTTTTTTTTACCTCTTCAAAACTCCCAATTTTTTTTTTTTTTTTTTAACCTCTTCAAAACTCCAACTTTTTTTTTTTTATACCTCTTCAAAACTCTACAATTTTTTTTTTTTTTTTTTTTTTACCTCTTCAAAACTCCAACTTTTTTTTTTTTTTACCTCTTCAAAACTCCAACTTTTTTTTTTTTTTTTTTTACCTCTTCAAAACTCCAACATTGATTTTTTGTTCCTTTTTTTACCTCTTCAAAACTCCAACTTTTTTTTTTTTTACCTCTTCAAAACTCAATTTTTTTTTTTTTTTTTTTACCTCTTCAAAAATCCAACATTGATTTTTTGTTCCTTTTTTTACCTCTTCAAAACTCCAACTTTTTTTTTTTTTTTACCTCTTCAAAACTCATTTTTTTTTTAAATTTTTTTTTACCTCTTCAAAACTCCAACATTGATTTTTTGTTCCTTTTTTTTACCTCTTCAAAACTCCAACTTTTTTTTTTTTTTTACCTCTTCAAAACTCCAACTTTTTTTTTTTTTTTACCTCTTCAAAACTCCAACTTTTTTTTTTTTTTTTTTTTACCTCTTCAAAACTCCAACATTGATTTTTTGTTCCTTTTTTTACCTCTTCAAAACTCCACAATTTTTTTTAATTTTTTTTTTACCTCTTCAAAACTCCAACTTTTTTTTTTTTTTTTTTTACCTCTTCAAAACTCCAACATTGATTTTTTGTTCCTTTTTTTACCTCTTCAAAACTCAATTTTTTTTAATTTTTTTTTTACCTCTTCAAAACTCCAACATTTTTTTTTTTTACCTCTTCAAAACTCAATTTTTTTTTTTTTTTTTTATCTCTTCAAAACTCCAACATTTTTTTTTTTTTTTACCTCTTCAAAACTCCACAAATTTTTTTATATTTTTTTTACCTCTTCAAAACTCCACAATTTTTTATTTATTTTTTTTACCTCTTCAAAACTCCAACATTTTTTTTTTTTTTTACCTCTTCAAAACTCCAACATTGATTTTTTGTTCCTTTTTTTACCTCTTCAAAACTCCACAATTTTTTTTTTTTTTTTTTTTTACCTCTTCAAAACTCCACAATTTTTTTTTATTTTTTTTTTTACCTCTTCAAAACTCCAACATTTTTTTTTTTTTACCTCTTCAAAACTCCAACATTGATTTTTTGTTCCTTTTTTTACCTCTTCAAAACTCCAACTTTTTTTTTTTTTTTACCTCTTCAAAACTCAATTTTTTTTTATTTTTTTTTTTACCTCTTCAAAACTCCAACATTGATTTTTTGTTCCTTTTTTTACCTCTTCAAAACTCCTAAATTTTTTATTTTTTTTTACCTCTTCAAAACTCCACAATTTTTTTTATTTATTTTTTTTACCTCTTCAATACTCCAAATTTTATTTTTTTTTACCTCTTCAAAACTCCACAATTTTTTTTATATATTTTTTTTACCTCTTCAAAACTCCAACATTGATTTTTTGTTCCTTTTTTTACCTCTTCAAAACGCCTAATTTTTTTTATATTTTTTTTACCTCTTCAAAACTCCACAATTTTTTATTTATTTTTTTCACCTCTTCAAAACTCCAACATTTTTTTTTTTTTTTACCTCTTCAAAACTCCAACATTGATTTTTTGTTCCTTTTTTTACCTCTTCAAAACTCCAACTTTTTTTTTTTTTTTACCTCTTCAAAACTCCACAATTTTTTTTATTTATTTTTTTTACCTCTTCAATACTCCAAATTTTATTTTTTTTTACCTCTTCAAAACTCCACAATTTTTTTTATATATTTTTTTTACCTCTTCAAAACTCCAACTTTTTTTTTTTTTTTTTTTTACCTCTTCAAAACTCCACAATTTTTTTTATTTATTTTTTTTACCTCTTCAATACTCCAAATTTTATTTTTTTTTACCTCTTCAAAACTCCACAATTTTTTTTATATATTTTTTTTTACCTCTTCAAAACTCCAACTTTTTTTTTTTTTTTTTTTACCTCTTCAAAACTCCACAATTTTTTTTATTTATTTTTTTTACCTCTTCAATACTCCAAATTTTATTTTTTTTTACCTCTTCAAAACTCCACAATTTTTTTTTTATTTTTTTTTACCTCTTGAAAACTCCATTTTTTTTTTTTTTACCTCTTCAAAACTCCAACATTGATTTTTTGTTCCTTTTTTTACCTCTTCAAAACTCAATTTTTTTTTTTTTTTTTTTTTATCTCTTCAAAACTCCAACATTGATTTTTTGTTCCTTTTTTTACCTCTTCAAAACTCCAAATTTTTTTTTTTTTTTTTTTTACCTCTTCAAAACTCAATTTTTTTTTTTTTTTTTTTTACCTCTTCAAAACTCCAACATTTTTTTTTTTTACCTCTTCAAATCTCTACAATTCTTTTTTTTTTTTTTTTTACCTCTTCAAAACTCCAACATTTCTTTTTTTTTTTACCTCTTCAAAACTCCACAATTTTTTTTTTTTTTTTTTTTTACCTCTTCAAAACTACAACTTTTTTTTTTTTTACCTCTTCAAAACTCCAACTTTTTTTTTTTTTTTTTTACCTCTTCAAAACTCCAACTTTTTTTTTTTTACCTCTTCAAAACTCCAACTTTTTTTTTTTTTTTACCTCTTCAAAACTCAATTTTTTTTAATTTTTTTTTTTACCTCTTCAAAACTCCAACATTGATTTTTTGTTCCTTTTTTTACCTCTTCAAAACTCCTAAATTTTTTTTTTTTTTTTACCTCTTCAAAACTCCAACTTTTTTTTTTTTTTTACCTCTTCAAAACTCCACAATTTTTTTTATTTATTTTTTTTACCTCTTCAATACTCCAAATTTTATTTTTTTTTACCTCTTCAAAACTCCACAATTTTTTTTTATATATTTTTTTTACCTCTTCAAAACTCCACAATTTTTTTTTATATATTTTTTTTACCTCTTCAAAACTCCAACTTTTTTTTTTTTTTTTTTTTACCTCTTCAAAACTCCACAATTTTTTTTATTTATTTTTTTTACCTCTTCAATACTCCAAATTTTATTTTTTTTACCTCTTCAAAACTCCACAATTTTTTTTATATATTTTTTTTTACCTCTTCAAAACTCCAACTTTTTTTTTTTTTTTTTTTACCTCTTCAAAACTCCACAATTTTTTTTATTTATTTTTTTTACCTCTTCAATACTCCAAATTTTATTTTTTTTTACCTCTTCAAAACTCCAACATTGATTTTTTGTTCCTTTTTTTACCTCTTCAAAACTCCAACTTTTTTTTTTTTTTTACCTCTTCAAAACTCCAACATTGATTTTTTGTTCCTTTTTTTACCTCTTCAAAACTCAATTTTTTTTTTTTTTTTTACCTCTTCAAAACTCCAACTTTTTTTTTTTTTTTACCTCTTCAAAACTCCACAATTTTTTTTTTTTTTTTTTTTACCTCTTCAAAACTCCAACATTGATTTTTTGTTCCTTTTTTTACCTCTTCAAAACTCCACAATTTTTTTTTTTTTTTTTTTTTACCTCTTCAAAACTCCACAATTTTTTTTTATTTTTTTTTTTACCTCTTCAAAACTCCAACATTTTTTTTTTTTTACCTCTTCAAAACTCCAACATTGATTTTTTGTTCCTTTTTTTACCTCTTCAAAACTCCAACTTTTTTTTTTTTTTTACCTCTTCAAAACTCAATTTTTTTTTATTTTTTTTTTTACCTCTTCAAAACTCCAACATTGATTTTTTGTTCCTTTTTTTACCTCTTCAAAACTCCTAAATTTTTTATTTTTTTTTACCTCTTCAAAACTCCACAATTTTTTTTATTTATTTTTTTTACCTCTTCAATACTCCAAATTTTATTTTTTTTTACCTCTTCAAAACTCCACAATTTTTTTTATATATTTTTTTTACCTCTTCAAAACTCCAACATTGATTTTTTGTTCCTTTTTTTACCTCTTCAAAACGCCTAATTTTTTTTATATTTTTTTTACCTCTTCAAAACTCCACAATTTTTTATTTATTTTTTTCACCTCTTCAAAACTCCAACATTTTTTTTTTTTTTTACCTCTTCAAAACTCCAACATTGATTTTTTGTTCCTTTTTTTACCTCTTCAAAACTCCAACTTTTTTTTTTTTTTTACCTCTTCAAAACTCCACAATTTTTTTTATTTATTTTTTTTACCTCTTCAATACTCCAAATTTTATTTTTTTTTACCTCTTCAAAACTCCACAATTTTTTTTATATATTTTTTTTACCTCTTCAAAACTCCAACTTTTTTTTTTTTTTTTTTTTACCTCTTCAAAACTCCACAATTTTTTTTATTTATTTTTTTTACCTCTTCAATACTCCAAATTTTATTTTTTTTTACCTCTTCAAAACTCCACAATTTTTTTTATATATTTTTTTTTACCTCTTCAAAACTCCAACTTTTTTTTTTTTTTTTTTTACCTCTTCAAAACTCCACAATTTTTTTTATTTATTTTTTTTACCTCTTCAATACTCCAAATTTTATTTTTTTTTACCTCTTCAAAACTCCACAATTTTTTTTTTATTTTTTTTTACCTCTTGAAAACTCCATTTTTTTTTTTTTTACCTCTTCAAAACTCCAACATTGATTTTTTGTTCCTTTTTTTACCTCTTCAAAACTCAATTTTTTTTTTTTTTTTTTTTTATCTCTTCAAAACTCCAACATTGATTTTTTGTTCCTTTTTTTACCTCTTCAAAACTCCAAATTTTTTTTTTTTTTTTTTTACCTCTTCAAAACTCAATTTTTTTTTTTTTTTTTTTTTACCTCTTCAAAACTCCAACATTTTTTTTTTTTACCTCTTCAAATCTCTACAATTCTTTTTTTTTTTTTTTTTACCTCTTCAAAACTCCAACATTTCTTTTTTTTTTTACCTCTTCAAAACTCCACAATTTTTTTTTTTTTTTTTTTTACCTCTTCAAAACTACAACTTTTTTTTTTTTTACCTCTTCAAAACTCCAACTTTTTTTTTTTTTTTTTTACCTCTTCAAAACTCCAACTTTTTTTTTTTTACCTCTTCAAAACTCCAACTTTTTTTTTTTTTTACCTCTTCAAAACTCAATTTTTTTTAATTTTTTTTTTTACCTCTTCAAAACTCCAACATTGATTTTTTGTTCCTTTTTTTACCTCTTCAAAACTCCTAAATTTTTTATTTTTTTTTACCTCTTCAAAACTCCAACTTTTTTTTTTTTTTTACCTCTTCAAAACTCCACAATTTTTTTTATTTATTTTTTTTACCTCTTCAATACTCCAAATTTTATTTTTTTTTACCTCTTCAAAACTCCACAATTTTTTTTTATATATTTTTTTTACCTCTTCAAAACTCCACAATTTTTTTTTATATATTTTTTTTACCTCTTCAAAACTCCAACTTTTTTTTTTTTTTTTTTTTACCTCTTCAAAACTCCACAATTTTTTTTATTTATTTTTTTTACCTCTTCAATACTCCAAATTTTATTTTTTTTACCTCTTCAAAACTCCACAATTTTTTTTATATATTTTTTTTTACCTCTTCAAAACTCCAACTTTTTTTTTTTTTTTTTTTACCTCTTCAAAACTCCACAATTTTTTTTATTTATTTTTTTTACCTCTTCAATACTCCAAATTTTATTTTTTTTTACCTCTTCAAAACTCCACAATTTTTTTTTTTTTTTTTTTTACCTCTTCAAAACTCCATTTTTTTTTTTTTTACCTCTTCAAAACTCCAACATTGATTTTTTGTTCCTTTTTTTACCTCTTCAAAACTCAATTTTTTTTTATTTTTTTTTTTACCTCTTCAAAACTCAATTTTTTTTTTTTTTTTTTTTACCTCTTCAAAACTCCAACATTTTTTTTTTTTACCTCTTCAAATCTCTACAATTTTTTTTTTTTTTTTTTTTTACCTCTTCAAAACTCCAACATTTTTTTTTTTTTTTACCTCTTCAAAACTCCAACATTGATTTTTTGTTCCTTTTTTTACCTCTTCAAAACTCCACATTTTTTTTTATTTTTTTTTTTTACCTCTTCAAAACTCCAACTTTTTTATTTTTTTTTACCTCTTCAAAACTCTACAATTTTTTTTTTTTTTTTTTTACCTCTTCAAAACTCCATTTTTTTTTTTTTTTACCTCTTCAAAACTCCAACATTGATTTTTTGTTCCTTTTTTTACCTCTTCAAAACTCCAACTTTTTTTTTTTTTTTACCTCTTCAAAACTCCAACATTGATTTTTTGTTCCTTTTTTTAACTCTTCAAAACTCAATTTTTTTTTATATATTTTTTTTACCTCTTCAAAACTCCAACTTTTTTTTTTTTTTTTTTTTACCTCTTCAAAACTCCACAATTTTTTTTATTTATTTTTTTTACCTCTTCAATACTCCAAATTTTATTTTTTTTACCTCTTCAAAACTCCACAATTTTTTTTATATATTTTTTTTTACCTCTTCAAAACTCCAACTTTTTTTTTTTTTTTTTTTACCTCTTCAAAACTCCACAATTTTTTTTATTTATTTTTTTTACCTCTTCAATACTCCAAATTTTATTTTTTTTTACCTCTTCAAAACTCCACAATTTTTTTTTTTTTTTTTTTTACCTCTTCAAAACTCCATTTTTTTTTTTTTTACCTCTTCAAAACTCCAACATTGATTTTTTGTTCCTTTTTTTACCTCTTCAAAACTCAATTTTTTTTTATTTTTTTTTTTACCTCTTCAAAACTCAATTTTTTTTTTTTTTTTTTTTTACCTCTTCAAAACTCCAACATTTTTTTTTTTTACCTCTTCAAATCTCTACAATTTTTTTTTTTTTTTTTTTTTACCTCTTCAAAACTCCAACATTTTTTTTTTTTTTTACCTCTTCAAAACTCCAACATTGATTTTTTGTTCCTTTTTTTACCTCTTCAAAACTCCACATTTTTTTTTATTTTTTTTTTTTACCTCTTCAAAACTCCAACTTTTTTATTTTTTTTTACCTCTTCAAAACTCTACAATTTTTTTTTTTTTTTTTTTTACCTCTTCAAAACTCCATTTTTTTTTTTTTTTACCTCTTCAAAACTCCAACATTGATTTTTTGTTCCTTTTTTTACCTCTTCAAAACTCCAACTTTTTTTTTTTTTTTACCTCTTCAAAACTCCAACATTGATTTTTTGTTCCTTTTTTTAACTCTTCAAAACTCAATTTTTTTTTTTTTTTTTTTTTACCTCTTCAAAACTCCAACATTGATTTTTTGTTCCTTTTTTTACCTCTTCAAAACTCCAAATATATATATTTTTTTTTTTTACCTCTTCAAAACTCAATTTTTTTTTTTTTTTTTACCTCTTCAAAACTCCAACTTTTTTTTTTTTTACCTCTTCAAAACTCCAACTTTTTTTTTTTTTTTTTTTACCTCTTCAAAACTCCAACATTGATTTTTTGTTCCTTTTTTTACCTCTTCAAAACTCAATTTTTTTTTTTTTTTTTACCTCTTCAAAACTCCAACTTTTTTTTTTTTTTTACCTCTTCAAAACTCCACAATTTTTTTTTTTTTTTTTTTTACCTCTTCAAAACTCCAACATTGATTTTTTGTTCCTTTTTTTACCTCTTCAAAACTCCAACTTTTTTTTTTTTTATACCTCTTCAAAATTCAATTTTTTTTTTTTTTTTTTACCTCTTCAAAACTCCAACATTGATTTTTTGTTCCTTTTTTTACCTCTTCAAAACTCCACAATTTTTTTTTTTTTTTTTTTTTACCTCTTCAAAACTCATTTTTTTTTTTTTTTTTTTACCTCTTCAAAACTCCAACTTTTCTTTTTTTTTTACCTCTTCAAAACTCCACAATTTTTTTTTTTTTTTTTTTTACCTCTTCAAAACTCCAACTTTTTTTTTTTTTTTTTTACCTCTTCAAAACTCCAACTTTTTTTTTTTTACCTCTTCAAAACTCCAACATTGATTTTTTGTTCCTTTTTTTACCTCTTCAAAACTCCACAATTTTTTTTTATTTTTTTTTTACCTCTTCAAAACTCCACAATTTTTTTTTTTTTTTTTTTTTTACCTCTTCAAAACTCCAACATTTTTTTTTTTTTTACCTCTTCAAAACTCCAACATTGATTTTTTGTTCCTTTTTTTACCTCTTCAAAACTCCAACTTTTTTTTTTTTTTTACCTCTTCAAAACTCAATTTTTTTAAATTTTTTTTTTACCTCTTCAAAACTCCAACATTGATTTTTTGTTCCTTTTTTTACCTCTTCAAAACTCCTAAATTTTTTATTTTTTTTTACCTCTTCAAAACTCCAACTTTTTTTTTTTTTTTACCTCTTCAAAACTCCACAATTTTTTTTATTTATTTTTTTTACCTCTTCAATACTCCAAATTTTATTTTTTTTACCTCTTCAAAACTCCACAATTTTTTTTATATATTTTTTTTTACCTCTTCAAAACTCCAACTTTTTTTTTTTTTTTTTTTACCTCTTCAAAACTCCACAATTTTTTTTATTTATTTTTTTTACCTCTTCAATACTCCAAATTTTATTTTTTTTTACCTCTTCAAAACTCCACAATTTTTTTTTTTTTTTTTTTACCTCTTCAAAACTCCATTTTTTTTTTTTTTACCTCTTCAAAACTCCAACATTGATTTTTTGTTCCTTTTTTTACCTCTTCAAAACTCAATTTTTTTTTATTTTTTTTTTTACCTCTTCAAAACTCAATTTTTTTTTTTTTTTTTTTTACCTCTTCAAAACTCCAACATTTTTTTTTTTTACCTCTTCAAATCTCTACAATTTTTTTTTTTTTTTTTTTTTACCTCTTCAAAACTCCAACATTTTTTTTTTTTTTTACCTCTTCAAAACTCCAACATTGATTTTTTGTTCCTTTTTTTACCTCTTCAAAACTCCACATTTTTTTTTATTTTTTTTTTTTACCTCTTCAAAACTCCAACTTTTTTATTTTTTTTTACCTCTTCAAAACTCTACAATTTTTTTTTTTTTTTTTTTTACCTCTTCAAAACTCCATTTTTTTTTTTTTTTACCTCTTCAAAACTCCAACATTGATTTTTTGTTCCTTTTTTTACCTCTTCAAAACTCCAACTTTTTTTTTTTTTTTACCTCTTCAAAACTCCAACATTGATTTTTTGTTCCTTTTTTTAACTCTTCAAAACTCAATTTTTTTTTATATATTTTTTTTACCTCTTCAAAACTCCAACTTTTTTTTTTTTTTTTTTTTACCTCTTCAAAACTCCACAATTTTTTTTATTTATTTTTTTTACCTCTTCAATACTCCAAATTTTATTTTTTTTACCTCTTCAAAACTCCACAATTTTTTTTATATATTTTTTTTTACCTCTTCAAAACTCCAACTTTTTTTTTTTTTTTTTTTACCTCTTCAAAACTCCACAATTTTTTTTATTTATTTTTTTTACCTCTTCAATACTCCAAATTTTATTTTTTTTTACCTCTTCAAAACTCCACAATTTTTTTTTTTTTTTTTTTACCTCTTCAAAACTCCATTTTTTTTTTTTTTACCTCTTCAAAACTCCAACATTGATTTTTTGTTCCTTCTTTTACCTCTTCAAAACTCAATTTTTTTTTATTTTTTTTTTTACCTCTTCAAAACTCAATTTTTTTTTTTTTTTTTTTTTACCTCTTCAAAACTCCAACATTTTTTTTTTTTACCTCTTCAAATCTCTACAATTTTTTTTTTTTTTTTTTTTTACCTCTTCAAAACTCCAACATTTTTTTTTTTTTTTACCTCTTCAAAACTCCAACATTGATTTTTTGTTCCTTTTTTTACCTCTTCAAAACTCCACATTTTTTTTTATTTTTTTTTTTTACCTCTTCAAAACTCCAACTTTTTTATTTTTTTTTACCTCTTCAAAACTCTACAATTTTTTTTTTTTTTTTTTTTACCTCTTCAAAACTCCATTTTTTTTTTTTTTTACCTCTTCAAAACTCCAACATTGATTTTTTGTTCCTTTTTTTACCTCTTCAAAACTCCAACTTTTTTTTTTTTTTTACCTCTTCAAAACTCCAACATTGATTTTTTGTTCCTTTTTTTAACTCTTCAAAACTCAATTTTTTTTTTTTTTTTTTTTTACCTCTTCAAAACTCCAACATTGATTTTTTGTTCCTTTTTTTACCTCTTCAAAACTCCAAATATATATATTTTTTTTTTTTACCTCTTCAAAACTCAATTTTTTTTTTTTTTTTTACCTCTTCAAAACTCCAACTTTTTTTTTTTTTACCTCTTCAAAACTCCAACTTTTTTTTTTTTTTTTTTTACCTCTTCAAAACTCCAACATTGATTTTTTGTTCCTTTTTTTACCTCTTCAAAACTCAATTTTTTTTTTTTTTTTTACCTCTTCAAAACTCCAACTTTTTTTTTTTTTTTACCTCTTCAAAACTCCACAATTTTTTTTTTTTTTTTTTTTACCTCTTCAAAACTCCAACATTGATTTTTTGTTCCTTTTTTTACCTCTTCAAAACTCCAACTTTTTTTTTTTTTATACCTCTTCAAAATTCAATTTTTTTTTTTTTTTTTTTACCTCTTCAAAACTCCAACATTGATTTTTTGTTCCTTTTTTTACCTCTTCAAAACTCCACAATTTTTTTTTTTTTTTTTTTTTACCTCTTCAAAACTCATTTTTTTTTTTTTTTTTTACCTCTTCAAAACTCCAACTTTTCTTTTTTTTTTACCTCTTCAAAACTCCACAATTTTTTTTTTTTTTTTTTTTACCTCTTCAAAACTCCAACTTTTTTTTTTTTTTTTTTACCTCTTCAAAACTCCAACTTTTTTTTTTTTACCTCTTCAAAACTCCAACATTGATTTTTTGTTCCTTTTTTTACCTCTTCAAAACTCCACAATTTTTTTTAATTTTTTTTTTACCTCTTCAAAACTCCACAATTTTTTTTTTTTTTTTTTTTTTACCTCTTCAAAACTCCAACATTTTTTTTTTTTTTACCTCTTCAAAACTCCAACATTGATTTTTTGTTCCTTTTTTTACCTCTTCAAAACTCCAACTTTTTTTTTTTTTTTACCTCTTCAAAACTCAATTTTTTTAAATTTTTTTTTTTACCTCTTCAAAACTCCAACATTGATTTTTTGTTCCTTTTTTTACCTCTTCAAAACTCCTAAATTTTTTATTTTTTTTTACCTCTTCAAAACTCCAACTTTTTTTTTTTTTTTACCTCTTCAAAACTCCACAATTTTTTTTATTTATTTTTTTTACCTCTTCAATACTCCAAATTTTATTTTTTTTTACCTCTTCAAAACTCCACAATTTTTTTTAATATATTTTTTTTACCTCTTCAAAACTCCAACTTTTTTTTTTTTTTTTTTTTACCTCTTCAAAACTCCACAATTTTTTTTATTTATTTTTTTTACCTCTTCAATACTCCAAATTTTATTTTTTTTTACCTCTTCAAAACTCCACAATTTTTTTTATTTATTTTTTTTACCTCTTCAATACTCCAAATTTTATTTTTTTTTACCTCTTCAAAACTCCACAATTTTTTTTTTTTTTTTTTTACCTCTTCAAAACTCCATTTTTTTTTTTTTTTACCTCTTCAAAACTCCAACATTGATTTTTTGTTCCTTTTTTTACCTCTTCAAAACTCAATTTTTTTTTTTTTTTTACCTCTTCAAAACTCCAACTTTTTTTTTTTTTTACCTCTTCAAAACTCCACAATTTTTTTTTTTTTTTTTTTACCTCTTCAAAACTCCAACTTTTTTTTTTTTTTACCTCTTCAAAACTCCAACTTTTTTTTTTTTTTTACCTCTTCAAAACTCCAACTTTTTTTTTTTTTTACCTCTTCAAAACTCCAACTTTTTTTTTTTTTACCTCTTCAAAACTCAATTTTTTTTTTTTTTTTTTTTACCTCTTCAAAACTCCAACATTGATTTTTTGTTCCTTTTTTTACCTCTTCAAAACTCCAAATTTTATTTTATTTTTTTTTACCTCTTCAAAACTCCAAATTTTTTTTTTTTTTTTTTACCTCTTCAAAACTCCAACTTTTTTTTTTTTTTTTACCTGTTCAAAACTCTACAATTTTTTTTTTTTTTTTATTTTTACCTCTTCAAAACTCCAACTTTTTTTTTTTTTTTACCTCTTCAAAACTCTACAATTTTTTTTTTTTTTTTTTTTTACCTCTTCAAAACTCCAACTTTTTTTTTATTTTACCTCTTCAAAACTCCAACTTTTTTTTTTTTTTTTTTTACCTCTTCAAAACTCCAACATTGATTTTTTGTTCCTTTTTTTACATCTTCAAAACTCCAACTTTTTTTTTTTTTACCTCTTCAAAACTCAATTTTTTTTTTTTTTTTTTTTACCTCTTCAAAACTCCAACATTGATTTTTTGTTCCTTTTTTTACCTCTTCAAAACTCCAAATTTCATTTTATTTTTTTTTACCTCTTCAAAACTCCAAATTTTTTTTTTTTTTTTTTACCTCTTCAAAACTCCAACTTTTTTTTTTTTTTTTACCTCTTCAAAACTCTACAATTTTTTTTTTTTTTTTTTTTTTACCTCTTCAAAACTCCAACTTTTTTTTTTTTTTACCTCTTCAAAACTCCAACTTTTTTTTTTTTTTTTTTTACCTCTTCAAAACTCCAACATTGATTTTTTGTTCCTTTTTTTACCTCTTCAAAACTCAATTTTTTTTTTTTTTTTTACCTCTTCAAAACTCCAACTTTTTTTTTTTTTTACCTCTTCAAAACTCCAACTTTTTTTTTTTTTTTACCTCTTCAAAACTCCAACTTTTTTTTTTTTTACCTCTTCAAAACTCCAAATTTTTTTATTTTTTTTTTAACCTCTTCAAAACTCCAACTTTTTTTTTTTTTTTTACCTCTTCAAAACTCTACAATTTTTTTTTTTTTTTTTTTTACCTCTTCAAAACTCCAACTTTTTTTTTATTTTACCTCTTCAAAACTCCAACTTTTTTTTTTTTTTTTTTACCTCTTCAAAACTCCAACATTGATTTTTTGTTCCTTTTTTTACCTCTTCAAAACTCCAACTTTTTTTTTTTTACCTCTTCAAAACTCAATTTTTTTTTTTTTTTTTTTTACCTCTTCAAAACTCCAACATTGATTTTTTGTTCCTTTTTTTACCTCTTCAAAACTCCAAATTTTTTTTTTTTTTTTACCTCTTCAAAACTCCAACATTGATTTTTTGTTCCTTTTTTTACCTCTTCAAAACTCCAAATTTTTTTTTTTTTTTTACCTCTTCAAAACTCCAACTTTTTTTTTTTTTTTTTTTTACCTCTTCAAAACTCCACAATTTTTTTTATTTATTTTTTTTACCTCTTCAATACTCCAAATTTTATTTTTTTTTACCTCTTCAAAACTCCACAATTTTTTTATATATTTTTTTTTACCTCTTCAAAACTCCAACTTTTTTTTTTTTTTTTTTTACCTCTTCAAAACTCCACAATTTTTTTTATTTATTTTTTTTACCTCTTCAATACTCCAAATTTTATTTTTTTTTACCTCTTCAAAACTCCACAATTTTTTTTTTTTTTTTTTTTACCTCTTCAAAACTCCATTTTTTTTTTTTTTTACCTCTTCAAAACTCCAACATTGATTTTTTGTTCCTTTTTTTACCTCTTCAAAACTCAATTTTTTTTTTTTTTTTACCTCTTCAAAACTCCAACTTTTTTTTTTTTTACCTCTTCAAAACTCCAACATTGATTTTTTGTTCCTTTTTTTACCTCTTCAAAACTCAATTTTTTTTTTTTTTTTACCTCTTCAAAACTCCAACTTTTTTTTTATTTTTACCTCTTCAAAACTCCAACTTTTTTTTTTTTTTACCTCTTCAAAACTCCACAATTTTTTTTTTTTTTTTTTTACCTCTTCAAAACTCCAACTTTTTTTTTTTTTTACCTCTTCAAAACTCCAACTTTTTTTTTTTTTTTACCTCTTCAAAACTCCAACTTTTTTTTTTTTTTACCTCTTCAAAACTCCAACTTTTTTTTTTTTTACCTCTTCAAAACTCAATTTTTTTTTATTTTTTTTTTACCTCTTCAAAACTCCAACATTGATTTTTTGTTCCTTTTTTTACCTCTTCAAAACTCCAAATTTCATTTTATTTTTTTTTACCTCTTCAAAACTCCAATTTTTTTTTTTTTTTTTTTACCTCTTCAAAACTCCAACTTTTTTTTTTTTTTTTACCTCTTCAAAACTCTACAATTTTTTTTTTTTTTTTTTTTTACCTCTTCAAAACTCCAACTTTTTTTTTTTTTTTACCTCTTCAAAAACTCTACAATTTTTTTTTTTTTTTTTTTTACCTCTTCAAAACTCCAACTTTTTTTTTATTTTACCTCTTCAAAACTCCAACTTTTTTTTTTTTTTTTTTTTACCTCTTCAAAACTCCAACATTGATTTTTTGTTCCTTTTTTTACCTCTTCAAAACTCCAACTTTTTTTTTTTTTACCTCTTCAAAACTCAATTTTTTTTTTTTTTTTTTTTACCTCTTCAAAACTCCAACATTGATTTTTTGTTCCTTTTTTTACCTCTTCAAAACTCCAAATTTCATTTTATTTTTTTTTACCTCTTCAAAACTCCAAATTTTTTTTTTTTTTTTTACCTCTTCAAAACTCCAACTTTTTTTTTTTTTTTTACCTCTTCAAAACTCTACAATTTTTTTTTTTTTTTTTTTTTTACCTCTTCAAAACTCCAACTTTTTTTTTTTTTTACCTCTTCAAAACTCCAACTTTTTTTTTTTTTTTTTTTACCTCTTCAAAACTCCAACATTGATTTTTTGTTCCTTTTTTTACCTCTTCAAACTCAATTTTTTTTTTTTTTTTACCTCTTCAAAACTCCAACTTTTTTTTTTTTTTACCTCTTCAAAACTCCAACTTTTTTTTTTTTTTTACCTCTTCAAAACTCCAACTTTTTTTTTTTTTACCTCTTCAAAACTCCAAATTTTTTTATTTTTTTTTAACCTCTTCAAAACTCCAACTTTTTTTTTTTTTTTTACCTCTTCAAAACTCTACAATTTTTTTTTTTTTTTTTTTTACCTCTTCAAAACTCCAACTTTTTTTTTTATTTTACCTCTTCAAAACTCCAACTTTTTTTTTTTTTTTTTTTACCTCTTCAAAACTCCAACATTGATTTTTTGTTCCTTTTTTTACCTCTTCAAAACTCCAACTTTTTTTTTTTTACCTCTTCAAAACTCAATTTTTTTTTTTTTTTTTTTTACCTCTTCAAAACTCCAACATTGATTTTTTGTTCCTTTTTTTACCTCTTCAAAACTCCAACATTGATTTTTTGTTCCTTTTTTTACCTCTTCAAAACTCCAAATTTTTTTTTTTTTTTACCTCTTCAAAACTCCAACATTGATTTTTTGTTCCTTTTTTTACCTCTTCAAACTCCAAATTTTTTTTTTTTTTTACCTCTTCAAAACTCCAACTTTTTTTTTTTACCTCTTCAAAACTCAATTTTTTTTTTTTTTTTTTTTACCTCTTCAAAACTCCAACATTGATTTTTTGTTCCTTTTTTTACCTCTTCAAAACTCCAAATTTTTTTTTTTTTTTTACCTCTTCAAAACTCCAACATTGATTTTTTGTTCCTTTTTTTACCTCTTCAAAACTCTACAATTTTTTTTGTTCCTTTTTTTACCTCTTCAAAACTCCAACTTTTTTTTTTTTTTTACCTCTTCAAAACTCCAACATTGATTTTTTGTTCCTTTTTTTACCTCTTCAAAACTCCACAATTTTTTTTTTTTTTTTTTTTTACCTCTTCAAAACTCATTTATTTTTATTTTTTTTTACCTCTTCAAAACTCCAACTTTTCTTTTTTTTTTTACCTCTTCAAAACTCCACAATTTTTTTTTTTTTTTTTTTTTACCTCTTCAAAACTACAACTTTTTTTTTTTTTTACCTCTTCAAAACTCCAACTTTTTTTTTTTTTTTTTTACCTCTTCAAAACTCCAACTTTTTTTTTTTTACCTCTTCAAAACTCCAACATTGATTTTTTGTTCCTTTTTTTACCTCTTCAAAACTCCACAATTTTTTTTTATTTTTTTTTTACCTCTTCAAAACTCCAACATTGATTTTTTGTTCCTTTTTTTACCTCTTCAAAACTCCACATTTTTTTTTATTTTTTTTTTTTACCTCTTCAAAACTCCAACTTTTTTATTTTTTTTACCTCTTCAAAACTCTACAATTTTTTTTTTTTTTTTTTTTTACCTCTTCAAAACTCCAACTTTTTTTTTATTTTACCTCTTCAAAACTCCAACTTTTTTTTTTTTTTTTTTTTTACCTCTTCAAAACTCCAACATTGATTTTTTGTTCCTTTTTTTACCTCTTCAAAACTCCAACTTTTTTTTTTTTTACCTCTTCAAAACTCAATTTTTTTTTTTTTTTTTTTACCTCTTCAAAACTCCAACATTGATTTTTTGTTCCTTTTTTTACCTCTTCAAAACTCCAAATTTCATTTTATTTTTTTTTACCTCTTCAAAACTCCAAATTTTTTTTTTTTTTTTTTACCTCTTCAAAACTCCAACTTTTTTTTTTTTTTTTACCTCTTCAAAACTCTACAATTTTTTTTTTTTTTTTTTTTTTACCTCTTCAAAACTCCAACTTTTTTTTTTTTTTACCTCTTCAAAACTCCAACTTTTTTTTTTTTTTTTTTCCTCTTCAAAACTCCAACATTGATTTTTTGTTCCTTTTTTTACCTCTTCAAAACTCAATTTTTTTTTTTTTTTTACCTCTTCAAAACTCCAACTTTTTTTTTTTTTACCTCTTCAAAACTCCAACTTTTTTTTTTTTTTTACCTCTTCAAAACTCCAACTTTTTTTTTTTTTACCTCTTCAAAACTCCAAATTTTTTTATTTTTTTTTTAACCTCTTCAAAACTCCAACTTTTTTTTTTTTTTTTACCTCTTCAAAACTCTACAATTTTTTTTTTTTTTTTTTTTACCTCTTCAAAACTCCAACTTTTTTTTTATTTTACCTCTTCAAAACTCCAACTTTTTTTTTTTTTTTTTTACCTCTTCAAAACTCCAACATTGATTTTTTGTTCCTTTTTTTACCTCTTCAAAACTCCAACTTTTTTTTTTTTACCTCTTCAAAACTCAATTTTTTTTTTTTTTTTTTTACCTCTTCAAAACTCCAACATTGATTTTTTGTTCCTTTTTTTACCTCTTCAAAACTCCAACATTGATTTTTTGTTCCTTTTTTTACCTCTTCAAAACTCCAAATTTTTTTTTTTTTTTTACCTCTTCAAAACTCCAACATTGATTTTTTGTTCCTTTTTTTACCTCTTCAAAACTCCAAATTTTTTTTTTTTTTTTACCTCTTCAAAACTCCAACTTTTTTTTTTTTACCTCTTCAAAACTCAATTTTTTTTTTTTTTTTTTTACCTCTTCAAAACTCCAACATTGATTTTTTGTTCCTTTTTTTACCTCTTCAAAACTCCAAATTTTTTTTTTTTTTTTACCTCTTCAAAACTCCAACATTGATTTTTTGTTCCTTTTTTTACCTCTTCAAAACTCTACAATTTTTTTTGTTCCTTTTTTTACCTCTTCAAAACTCCAACTTTTTTTTTTTTTTTACCTCTTCAAAACTCCAACATTGATTTTTTGTTCCTTTTTTTACCTCTTCAAAACTCCACAATTTTTTTTTTTTTTTTTTTTTACCTCTTCAAAACTCATTTATTTTTATTTTTTTTTACCTCTTCAAAACTCCAACTTTTCTTTTTTTTTTTACCTCTTCAAAACTCCACAATTTTTTTTTTTTTTTTTTTTTACCTCTTCAAAACTACAACTTTTTTTTTTTTTTACCTCTTCAAAACTCCAACTTTTTTTTTTTTTTTTTTACCTCTTCAAAACTCCAACTTTTTTTTTTTACCTCTTCAAAACTCCAACATTGATTTTTTGTTCCTTTTTTTACCTCTTCAAAACTCCACAATTTTTTTTATTTTTTTTTTACCTCTTCAAAACTCCAACATTGATTTTTTGTTCCTTTTTTTACCTCTTCAAAACTCCACATTTTTTTTTATTTTTTTTTTTACCTCTTCAAAACTCCAACTTTTTTATTTTTTTTTACCTCTTCAAAACTCTACAATTTTTTTTTTTTTTTTTTTACCTCTTCAAAACTCCACAATTTTTTTTTTTTTTTTTTTACCTCTTCAAAACTCCAACTTTTTTTTTTTTTTACCTCTTCAAAACTCCAACTTTTTTTTTTTTTTTACCTCTTCAAAACTCCAACTTTTTTTTTTTTTTACCTCTTCAAAACTCCAACTTTTTTTTTTTTTACCTCTTCAAAACTCAATTTTTTTTTTTTTTTTTTTTACCTCTTCAAAACTCCAACATTGATTTTTTGTTCCTTTTTTTACCTCTTCAAAACTCCAAATTTTATTTTATTTTTTTTACCTCTTCAAAACTCCAAATTTTTTTTTTTTTTTTTTTACCTCTTCAAAACTCCAACTTTTTTTTTTTTTTTTACCTGTTCAAAACTCTACAATTTTTTTTTTTTTTTTATTTTTACCTCTTCAAAACTCCAACTTTTTTTTTTTTTTTACCTCTTCAAAACTCTACAATTTTTTTTTTTTTTTTTTTTTACCTCTTCAAAACTCCAACTTTTTTTTTATTTTACCTCTTCAAAACTCCAACTTTTTTTTTTTTTTTTTTTACCTCTTCAAAACTCCAACATTGATTTTTTGTTCCTTTTTTTACATCTTCAAAACTCCAACTTTTTTTTTTTTTACCTCTTCAAAACTCAATTTTTTTTTTTTTTTTTTTACCTCTTCAAAACTCCAACATTGATTTTTTGTTCCTTTTTTTACCTCTTCAAAACTCCAAATTTCATTTTATTTTTTTTTACCTCTTCAAAACTCCAAATTTTTTTTTTTTTTTTTACCTCTTCAAAACTCCAACTTTTTTTTTTTTTTTTACCTCTTCAAAACTCTACAATTTTTTTTTTTTTTTTTTTTTTACCTCTTCAAAACTCCAACTTTTTTTTTTTTTTACCTCTTCAAAACTCCAACTTTTTTTTTTTTTTTTTTTACCTCTTCAAAACTCCAACATTGATTTTTTGTTCCTTTTTTTACCTCTTCAAAACTCAATTTTTTTTTTTTTTTTTACCTCTTCAAAACTCCAACTTTTTTTTTTTTTTACCTCTTCAAAACTCCAACTTTTTTTTTTTTTTTACCTCTTCAAAACTCCAACTTTTTTTTTTTTTTACCTCTTCAAAACTCCAAATTTTTTTATTTTTTTTTTAACCTCTTCAAAACTCCAACTTTTTTTTTTTTTTTTACCTCTTCAAAACTCTACAATTTTTTTTTTTTTTTTTTTTTACCTCTTCAAAACTCCAACTTTTTTTTTATTTTACCTCTTCAAAACTCCAACTTTTTTTTTTTTTTTTTTACCTCTTCAAAACTCCAACATTGATTTTTTGTTCCTTTTTTTACCTCTTCAAAACTCCAACTTTTTTTTTTTTACCTCTTCAAAACTCAATTTTTTTTTTTTTTTTTTTTACCTCTTCAAAACTCCAACATTGATTTTTTGTTCCTTTTTTTACCTCTTCAAAACTCCAAATTTTTTTTTTTTTTTACCTCTTCAAAACTCCAACATTGATTTTTTGTTCCTTTTTTTACCTCTTCAAAACTCCAAATTTTTTTTTTTTTTTTACCTCTTCAAAACTCCAACTTTTTTTTTTTTTTTTTTTACCTCTTCAAAACTCCACAATTTTTTTTATTTATTTTTTTTACCTCTTCAATACTCCAAATTTTATTTTTTTTTACCTCTTCAAAACTCCACAATTTTTTTTATATATTTTTTTT
>NW_028258681.1:0-25000 GCF_982586985.1 Callionymus lyra
AAGTCAGTTCCAGGTGTGAAGAACAAGTGTGATGAAGTCAGTTCCAGGTGTGAAGAACCAGTGTCATGAAGTCAGTTCCAGGTGTGAAGAACAAGTGTGATGAAGTCAGTTCCAGGTGTGAAGAACAAGTGTGATGAAGTCAGTTCCAGGTGTGAAGAACAAGTGTGATGAAGTCAGTTCCAGGTGTGAAGAACAAGTGTGATGAAGTCAGTTCCAGGTGTGAAGAACAAGTGTGATGAAGTCAGTTCCAGGTGTGAAGAACAAGTGTGATGAAGTCAGTTCCAGGTGTGAAGAACAAGTGTGATGAAGTCAGTTCCAGGTGTGAAGAACAAGTGTGATGAAGTCAGTTCCAGGTGTGAAGAACAAGTGTGATGAAGTCAGTTCCAGGTGTGAAGAACAAGTGTGATGAAGTCAGTTCCAGGTGTGAAGAACAAGTGTGATGAAGTCAGTTCCAGGTGTGAAGAACAAGTGTGATGAAGTCAGTTCCAGGTGTGAAGAACAAGTGTGATGAAGTCAGTTCCAGGTGTGAAGAACAAGTGTGATGAAGTCAGTTCCAGGTGTGAAGAACAAGTGTGATGAAGTCAGTTCCAGGTGTGAAGAACCAGTGTGATGAAGTCAGTTCCAGGTGTGAAGAACAAGTGTCATGAAGTCAGTTCCAGGTGTGAAGAACAAGTGTGATGAAGTCAGTTCCAGGTGTGAAGAACAAGTGTCATGAAGTCAGTTCCAGGTGTGAAGAACAAGTGTGATGAAGTCAGTTCCAGGTGTGAAGAACAAGTGTGATGAAGTCAGTTCCAGGTGTGAAGAACAAGTGTGATGAAGTCAGTTCCAGGTGTGAAGAACAAGTGTGATGAAGTCAGTTCCAGGTGTGAAGAACAAGTGTGATGAAGTCAGTTCCAGGTGTGAAGAACAAGTGTGATGAAGTCAGTTCCAGGTGTGAAGAACAAGTGTCATGAAGTCAGTTCCAGGTGTGAAGAACACGTCTCTGCTCCTCAGGCATGCACAGCAGCATCAGCGAGATCTTGAAGGACAAGACCCTGAAGCCGTCTCGCCGAAGTCTGCCATGTCTGGCCCAGAGTCAGACTCACCCCGTCAACCTCAGCCACTTCCTGTCGGTGCCTCCGAGCCCGGAGCCCAAAGCAGAAGTCCAGGGTTCCAGTCCCAGCATCAGCACCTCCTGCAGCCTCCTGCCTCCAGCTCAGACCAGCACAGGTGAAGGAACATCTCTTATCGTTTGACCTTCAGGATAAATGGATTGAACTGATGTTTTTTAAGAGTTTAAACGTTTATTTCACTTTGACAGTCAAGAGTTGATACAAGATGTTTGATCCACGAGACGTTTGATGAGCTTTAAACGTTAAAGTAGCATCAGTGAGACCAGATGAAGGTCGTTGAGTTCGTCTGATGGTTCAAACTCTCGAGCTTAGATCAGATGAAAGAGTGACTTTAGATAAAACACTGACCTTGAACTCATCGTTGTTGTTGAATCTTTAGTCAAAGGTTTTGAGTCTCAATGACGACAACTGTTGTGTATCTGTTGTGTTGAGCAGTCGACGACAACTGTTGTGTATCTGTTGTGTTGAGCAGTCAACGACAACTGTTGTGTATCTGTTGTGTTGAGCAGTCAACGACAACTGTTGTGTATCTGTTGTGTTGAGCAGTCGACGACAACTGTTGTGTATCTGTTGTGTTGAGCAGTCGACGACACCTGTTGTGTATCTGTTCTGTTGAGCAGTCAACGACAACTTTTGTGTATCTGTTGTGTTGAGCAGTCAACGACAACTTTTGTGTATCTGTTGTGTTGAGCAGTCAACGACAACTGTTGTGTATCTGTTGTGTTGAGCAGTCAACGACAACTGTTGTGTATCTGTTGTGTTGAGCAGTCAACCAGAATCAGAATCAGAATCAGAATCAGAAAACCTTTATTAGTCCCGCGAGGGGAAATTCGGTTTAACAGCAGCAAGAGAAATAAAAACACCCAGAAATAAAAACGAGAAATAAAATCTAAATGGAATAAAAGATAAATCTGCGCTATATAATATTTACACAATCATATTTACATAAATAACAAGAGGTGCAGTTAAATAGTTATCTTGGTGTGTTTTTGTTGTGGAGTCTGATGGCAGCAGGAGGAAGGAGGTACCTCTCCCTCACACACCTGGGATGGAGCATCCTATCACTGATGGAGCTCCTCAATGCCCTCAGTGTGTGCTGGAGAGGGTGAGACAAGTTCCTCCTCATGGAGCCCAGCTTGCTCCGCATCCTCCCTCCAGTCACTTCCTCCACAGGATCCAGGGGGCGCCCTAGGACGTAACTGGCCTTCTTAATAAGGCTGTCCAGTTTAGCCCTATCCTTTGCTGTCATGCTGCTCCCCCAGCAGACCACACCGTTGAAGATGGCAGAGGCCACTACTGAGTCATAGAAGGACTTCAGGAGTGACCCCTGGACACCAAACGACCTCAACCTCCGGAGCAGGTAGAGTCTACTCCGCCCTTTTTTATAAAGAGCAGCAGTGTTATCCACCCAGTCCAGGCGGTTGTTGAGGTGAACACCCAGGAACTTGTAAGTCGTGACAATCTCAATGTCCTGTCCCTGATGTTCAGTGGTGAGGGGGAGATGGAGGGACACCGCCGGAAATCCACGATCAACTCCTTAGTTTTGCTGGAGTTGATCTGAAGGTGGTTTTCCAGGCACCAGTCAACAAAGTCCTGGACAAGTCCCCGGTACGACCCGTCATCCCCGTCCCTAATGAGGCCGACGATGGCGGAGTCGTCCGAGAACTTCTGCAGGTGACTGGTGGGAGACAGGTGTTGGAAGTCTGCAGTGTGCAGTGAAAAGAGGAACGGTGCTAACACTGTTCCCTGGGGGACCCCTACACTGCACAGTACAGTCCTCGAAACACCATCCCGGGTCCTCACCAACTGTGGACGGTTGGTGAGGTGAGTGTCCGCTCCAGACAGCTCCAACGACACCTGTTGTGTATCTGTTGTGTTGAGCAGTCAACGACAACTGTTGTGTATCTGTTGTGTTGAGCAGTCGACGACAACTGTTGTGTATCTGTTGTGTTGAGCAGTCGACGACAACTGTTGTGTATCTGTTGTGTTGAGCAGTCGACGACAACTGTTGTGTATCTGTTGTGTTGAGCAGTCGATGACAACTGTTGTGTATCTGTTGTGTTGAGCAGTCAACGACAACTGTTGTGTATCTGTTGTGTTGAGCAGTCAACGACAACTGTTGTGTATCTGTTGTGTTGAGCAGTCGAGGACAACTGTTGTGTATCTGTTGTGTTGAGCAGTCGACGACAACTGTTGTGTATCTGTTGTGTTGAGCAGTCGATGACAACTGTTGTGTATCTGTTGTGTTGAGCAGTCAACGACAACTGTTGTGTATCTGTTGTGTTGAGCAGTCAACGACAACTGTTGTGTATCTGTTGTGTTGAGCAGTCGATGACAACTGTTGTGTATCCGTTGTGTTGAGCAGTCAACGACAACTGCTGTGTATCTGTTGTGTTGAGCAGTCGACGACAACTGTTGTGTATCTGTTGTGTTGAGCAGTCAACGACAACTGTTGTGTATCTGTTGTGTTGAGCAGTCGAGGACAACTGTTGTGTATCTGTTGTGTTGAGCAGTCGAGGACAACTGTTGTGTATCTGTTGTGTTGAGCAGTCGACGACAACTGTTGTGTATCTGTTGTGTTGAGCAGTCGACGACAACTGTTGTGTATCTGTTGTGTTGAGCAGTCGACGACAACTGTTGTGTATCTGTTGTGTTGAGCAGTCGACGACAACTGTTGTGTATCTGTTGTGTTGAGCAGTCGACGACAACTGTTGTGTATCTGTTGTGTTGAGCAGTCAACAACAACTGTTGTGTATCTGTTGTGTTGAGCAGTCGACGACAACTGTTGTGTATCTGTTGTGTTGAGCAGTCAACGACAACTGTTGTGTATCTGTTGTGTTGAGCAGTCGACGACAACTGTTGTGTTGAGCAGTCAACGACAACTGTTGTGTATCTGTTGTGTTGAGCAGTCGACGACAACTGTTGTGTATCTGTTGTGTTGAACAGTCGACGACAACTGTTGTGTTGAGCAGTCGACGACAACTGTTGTGTATCTGTTGTGTTGAGCAGTCGACGACAACTGTTGTGTATCTGTTGTGTTGAGCAGTCGACGACAACTGTTGTGTATCTGTTGTGTTGAGCAGTCAACGACAACTGTTGTGTATCTGTTGTGTTGAGCAGTCGACGACACCTGTTGTGTATCTGTTGTGTTGAGCAGTCAACGACAACTTTTGTGTATCTGTTGTGTTGAGCAGTCGACGACACCTGTTGTGTATCTGTTGTGTTGAGCAGTCAACGACAACTTTTGTGTATCTGTTGTGTTGAGCAGTCAACGACAACTTTTGTGTATCTGTTGTGTTGAGCAGTCGACGACACCTGTTGTGTATCTGTTGTGTTGAGCAGTCAACGACAACTTTTGTGTATCTGTTGTGTTGAGCAGTCAACGACACCTGTTGTGTATCTGTTGTGTTGAGCAGTCAACGACAACTGTTGTGTATCTGTTGTGTTGAGCAGTCGACGACAACTGTTGTGTATCTGTTGTGTTGAGCAGTCGACGACAACTGTTGTGTATCTGTTGTGTCGAGCAGTCGACGACAACTGTTGTGTATCTGTTGTGTTGAGCAGTCGATGACAACTGTTGTGTATCTGTTGTGTTGAGCAGTCAACGACAACTGTTGTGTATCTGTTGTGTTGAGCAGTCAACGACAACTGTTGTGTATCTGTTGTGTTGAGCAGTCGAGGACAACTGTTGTGTATCTGTTGTGTTGAGCAGTCGACGACAACTGTTGTGTATCTGTTGTGTTGAGCAGTCAACGACAACTGTTGTGTATCTGTTGTGTTGAGCAGTCGAGGACAACTGTTGTGTATCTGTTGTGTTGAGCAGTCGATGACAACTGTTGTGTATCTGTTGTGTTGAGCAGTCAACGACAACTGTTGTGTATCTGTTGTGTTGAGCAGTCGATGACAACTGTTGTGTATCTGTTGTGTTGAGCAGTCAACGACAACTGCTGTGTATCTGTTGTGTTGAGCAGTCAACGACACCTGTTGTGTATCTGTTGTGTTGAGCAGTCGACGACAACTGTTGTGTATCTGTTGTGTTGAGCAGTCGACGACAACTGTTGTGTATCTGTTGTGTTGAGCAGTCGACGACAACTGTTGTGTATCTGTTGTGTTGAGCAGTCGACGACAACTGTTGTGTATCTGTTGTGTTGAGCAGTCAACAACAACTGTTGTGTATCTGTTGTGTTGAGCAGTCGACGACAACTGCTGTGTATCTGTTGTGTTGAGCAGTCAACGACAACTGTTGTGTATCTGTTGTGTTGAGCAGTCGAGGACAACTGTTGTGTATCTGTTGTGTTGAGCAGTCAACGACAACTGTTGTGTATCTGTTGTGTTGAGCAGTCGAGGACAACTGTTGTGTATCTGTTGTGTTGAGCAGTCAACAACAACTGTTGTGTATCTGTTGTGTTGAGCAGTCAACAACAACTGTTGTGTATCTGTTGTGTTGAGCAGTCGACGACAACTGCTGTGTATCTGTTGTGTTGAGCAGTCAACGACAACTGTTGTGTATCTGTTGTGTTGAGCAGTCGAGGACAACTGTTGTGTATCTGTTGTGTTGAGCAGTCGAGGACAACTGTTGTGTATCTGTTGTGTTGACAGTTGACGACAACAAGGATCGATACACAGAAGAGTCGGAGGCGACATCATGCGACACCAGAGTCCATGAGTCGCAGCAGCAGAAGAAGAAGTCCACGACTCGCGCCGAACTAGAAGCTGGATCTGCTTCAGTCGAGGTAAGAAACTCTGAAGATGTTCTGAGAAGATCTGACGCTGCTGCTCCAGGGGAGGACGGACTCAGGAGGACTTCATTTCCGAGACGGGAAGAAGCGAATCGACTACATCCTGGTGTACAAGAAGTCCAGCCCTCAGGTGGAGAAGAGGAGCACCTTCGAGAAGAACCTGCGCGCTGAAGGTCTCATGCTGGAGAAGGAGGTACTGGAGCAAACGTTCCAAACATCATCAGATGTTCTTCAACTTGGAAACGTCTCTTCAAGCCTTCGCTGACCAACAACGACATCATGTTCGTGAAGATCCACGCGCCCTGGGACACGCTGTGCAAGTACGCCGAGCAGATGAACATCAGGATGCCTTTCAGGTACCAGAGGTCCATGACCTCCTCGTGAAGATGTTATTAATCATTAATGATTATTAAAGTTCATCTAATCTGACCTCGTGAAGATGTTATTAATCATTAATGATTATTAAAGTTCATCTAATCTGACCTCGTGAAGATGTTATTAATCATTAATGATTATTAAAGTTCATCTAATCTGACCTCGTGAAGATGTTATTAATCATTAATGATTATTAAAGTTCATCTAATCTGACCTCGTGAAGATGTTATTAATCATTAATGATTATTAAAGTTCATCTAATCTGACCTCGTGAAGATGTTATTAATCATTAATGATTATTAAAGTTCATCTAATCTGACCTCGTGAAGATGTTATTAATCATTAATGATTATTAAAGTTCATCTAATCTGACCTCGTGAAGATGTTATTAATCATTAATGATTATTAAAGTTCATCTAATCTGACCTCGTGAAGATGTTATTAATCATTAATGATTATTAAAGTTCATATAATCTGACCTCGTGAAGATGTTATTAATCATTAATGATTATTAAAGTTCATCTAATCTGACCTCGTGAAGATGTTATTAATCATTAATGATTATTAAAGTTCATCTAATCTGACCTCGTGAAGATGTTATTAATCATTAATAATTATTAAAGTCCATCTAATCTGACCTCGTGAAGATGTTATTAATCATTAATGATTATTAAAGTTCATCTAATCTGACCTCGTGAAGATGTTATTAATCATTAATGATTATTAAAGTTCATCTAATCTGACCTCGTGAAGATGTTATTAATCATTAATGATTATTAAAGTTAATCTAATCTGACCTCGTGAAGATGTTATTAATCATTAATGATTATTAAAGTTCATCTAATCTGACCTCGTGAAGATGTTATTAATCATTAATGATTATTAAAGTTCATCTAATCTGACCTCGTGAAGATGTTATTAATCATTAATGATTATTAAAGTTCATCTAATCTGACCTCGTGAAGATGTTATTAATCATTAATGATTATTAAAGTTCATCTAATCTGACCTCGTGAAGATGTTATTAATCATTAATGATTATTAAAGTTCATCTAATCTGACCTCGTGAAGATGTTATTAATCATTAATGATTATTAAAGTTCATCTAATCTGACCTCGTGAAGATGTTATTAATCATTAATGATTATTAAAGTTCATCTAATTTGACCTCGTGAAGATGTTATTAATCATTAATGATTATTAAAGTTCATCTAATCTGACCTCGTGAAGATGTTATTAATCATTAATGATTATTAAAATCCATCTAATCTGACCTCGTGAAGATGTTATTAATCATTAATGATTATTAAAGTTCATCTAATCTGACCTCGTGAAGATGTTATTAATCATTAATAATTATTAAAGTTCATCTAATCTGACCTCGTGAAGATGTTATTAATCATTAATGATTAATAAAGTTCATCTAATCTGACCTCGTGAAGATGTTATTAATCATTAATGATTATTAAAGTTCATCTAATCTGACCTCGTGAAGATGTTATTAATCATTAATGATTATTAAAGTTCATCTAATCTGACCTCGTGAAGATGTTATTAATCATTAATGATTATTAAAGTTCATCTAATCTGACCTCGTGAAGATGTTATTAATCATTAATAATTATTAAAGTCCATCTAATCTGACCTCGTGAAGATGTTATTAATCATTAATGATTATTAAAGTTCATCTAATCTGACCTCGTGAAGATGTTATTAATCATTAATGATTATTAAAGTTCATCTAATCTGACCTCGTGAAGATGTTATTAATCATTAATGATTATTAAAGTTCATCTAATCTGACCTCGTGAAGATGTTATTAATCATTAATGATTATTAAAGTTAATCTAATCTGACCTCGTGAAGATGTTATTAATCATTAATGATTATTAAAGTTCATCTAATCTGACCTCGTGAAGATGTTATTAATCATTAATGATTATTAAAGTTCATCTAATCTGACCTCGTGAAGATGTTATTAATCATTAATGATTATTAAAGTTCATCTAATCTGACCTCGTGAAGATGTTATTAATCATTAATGATTATTAAAGTTCATCTAATCTGACCTCGTGAAGATGTTATTAATCATTAATGATTATTAAAATCCATCTAATCTGACCTCGTGAAGATGTTATTAATCATTAATGATTATTAAAGTCCATCTAATCTGACCTCGTGAAGATGTTATTAATCATTAATGATTATTAAAGTTCATCTAATCTGACCTCGTGAAGATGTTATTAATCATTAATGATTATTAAAATCCATCTAATCTGACCTCGTGAAGATGTTATTAATCATTAATGATTATTAAAGTTCATCTAATCTGACCTCGTGAAGATGTTATTAATCATTAATGATTATTAAAGTTCATCTAATCTGACCTCGTGAAGATGTTATTAATCATTAATGATTATTAAAGTTCATCTAATCTGACCTCGTGAAGATGTTATTAATCATTAATGATTATTAAAGTTCATCTAATCTGACCTCGTGAAGATGTTATTAATCATTAATAATTATTAAAGTCCATCTAATCTGACCTCGTGAAGATGTTATTAATCATTAATGATTATTAAAGTTAATCTAATCTGACCTCGTGAAGATGTTATTAATCATTAATGATTATTAAAGTTCATCTAATCTGACCTCGTGAAGATGTTATTAATCATTAATGATTATTAAAGTTCATCTAATCTGACCTCGTGAAGATGTTATTAATCATTAATGATTATTAAAGTCCATCTAATCTGACCTCGTGAAGATGTTATTAATCATTAATGATTATTAAAGTTCATCTAATCTGACCTCGTGAAGATGTTATTAATCATTAATAATTATTAAAGTCCATCTAATCTGACCTCGTGAAGATGTTATTAATCATTAATGATTATTAAAGTTAATCTAATCTGACCTCGTGAAGATGTTATTAATCATTAATGATTATTAAAGTTCATCTAATCTGACCTCGTGAAGATGTTATTAATCATTAATGATTATTAAAGTTCATCTAATCTGACCTCGTGAAGATGTTATTAATCATTAATGATTATTAAAGTTCATCTAATCTGACCTCGTGAAGATGTTATTAATCATTAATGATTATTAAAGTTCATCTAATCTGACCTCGTGAAGATGTTATTAATCATTAATGATTATTAAAGTTCATCTAATCTGACCTCGTGAAGATGTTATTAATCATTAATGATTATTAAAGTTCATCTAATCTGACCTCGTGAAGATGTTATTAATCATTAATAATTATTAAAGTTCATCTAATCTGACCTCGTGAAGATGTTATTAATCATTAATGATTATTAAAGTTCATCTAATCTGACCTCGTGAAGATGTTATTAATCATTAATAATTATTAAAGTTCATCTAATCTGACCTTGTGAAGATGTTATTAATCATTAATAATTAATAAAGTTCATCTAATCTGACCTCGTGAAGATGTTATTAATCATTAATGATTATTAAAGTTCATCTAATCTGACCTCGTGAAGATGTTATTAATCATTAATGATTATTAAAGTTCATCTAATCTGACCTCGTGAAGATGTTATTAATCATTAATGATTATTAAAGTTCATCTAATCTGACCTCGTGAAGATGTTATTAATCATTAATGATTATTAAAGTTCATATAATCTGACCTCGTGAAGATGTTATTAATCATTAATGATTATTAAAGTTCATCTAATCTGACCTCGTGAAGATGTTATTAATCATTAATGATTATTAAAGTTCATATAATCTGACCTCGTGAAGATGTTATTAATCATTAATGATTATTAAAGTTCATCTAATCTGACCTCGTGAAGATGTTATTAATCATTAATGATTATTAAAGTTCATCTAATCTGACCTCGTGAAGATGTTATTAATCATTAATGATTATTAAAGTTCATCTAATCTGACCTCGTGAAGATGTTATTAATCATTAATAATTAATAAAGTTCATCTAATCTGACCTCGTGAAGATGTTATTAATCATTAATAATTAATAAAGTTCATCTAATCTGACCTCGTGAAGATGTTATTAATCATTAATGATTATTAAAGTTCATCTAATCTGACCTCGTGAAGATGTTATTAATCATTAATAATTATTAAAGTTCATCTAATCTGACCTCGTGAAGATGTTATTAATCATTAATGATTATTAAAGTTCATCTAATCTGACCTCGTGAAGATGTTATTAATCATTAATAATTATTAAAGTTCATCTAATCTGACCTCGTGAAGATGTTATTAATCATTAATGATTATTAAAGTTCATCTAATCTGACCTCGTGAAGATGTTATTAATCATTAATAATTATTAAAGTTCATCTAATCTGACCTCATGAAAATAATGAATTATTAATCATTAATAATCGAGTTGATCTTATGTGACATGTGTTCATGAAAATACTTCATTATTATTAATTAATAATTATTAATGATTAATGACTCATGTTTCTGCAGAAAAAAATGCTACTTCAACGACAGGAAAAGTAAAACTCTGGGCAGGTAAGAATTTTCTGTTTCTCGGTTTGTTTGTTGTTGTGTTTTATTGTGTTTTATTGTGTTTTTATTGTGTTTTTATTGTGTTTTATTGTGTTTTATTGTGTTTTTATTGTGTTTTATTGTGTTTTATTGTGTTTTTATTGTGTTTTATGAGCTTTGATTTAATTCAATGCTGTTTCAAGTTTTCACAACAAAGACACACGAGTTGGAAACAGATCATTAACCATCAACTCATTAATGAGTAAATCATTGACGAGGAAAAACTTACATTAACTTAGATTATTGTTTCTGATTATAATAAAGATCTTAAATGTTCTTCAAACGAGTTTATTTTAATCATGTTGTTTCTAAACATCTTCTGGCATCAAGTTGTTGACAAAATTAAATCGAAAGTATTTTCATATTTAACTCAATCGTTCCTGTTTTCAACTTTATCGACAAATCCTGGTGAACATTAACAAGCGGCGACTTGATGTTGTTTCTGTCGCCGTGACGACATCAGTTAATCTCTGGACACTCGTCCTCACAGCAGGTTCACAGATAATCTCTTCTGCCTTTGAGCAACACAAGGTCAGCGCCGCACAGTTGTCAACAATTCAATGTTGTGTAACATTGTGTAGATGAACCTCATTAAAACACACACGTGTGAGAAGGTTCAGACCTGTGTTTACTCCTGGTACTCCGCTCTCCTCCCTGTGTGTGTGTGTGTGTGTGTGTGTGTGTGTGTGTGTGTGTGTGTTTGTGTTTGTGTGTTGGTTTTGGTGAATTACGGGGCTTTTGTACCAGTTTTTTTACCGACGCTCTGGGGACCTAGGTGAATTAGGGGGACCTACCCGAAGTCCCCGTAATTCAAACAACATATTCTTGCTCAGGAGGCTCTAAACTATCATCCCTCTCTTTTTTAGAGCAAGACCTTATTATTCACCTCACCTGTTTTTCTGTGTATTTTGTGTATAACACAGTGGCCACTCTGTACAATCGTGGAACTGCACTTTCATACACAATTATACACAATTGCGCCTTTTCTGAGCAAAAAAACGGTCTCTTCTCTGATTGGCTCGTTTAAAAAAGGGGGCGTGGCATTGATAATAGCGGGGACCTGACACACACACACAATTTTTGGGATTTATAGGGACCTCAACAAACTGTGACTCGGATTTTCTTGCTTAAGATCTGGAGACTTTAACCTGATCAGATAAAAATGAGTTCAGTCATTACTTTTACTTTGTTTTAGTGAATTCACTGCTAATTTAAATATGTACAACAATCTCAATAATAGTTTTTATTAATTTATTAAATTATATTATAATATTTTACAATACCAACATTTTTTGAAAATATTAAATGACACGACAAGTTAAATATACATAATTAGTCATTTTACATCTTTGGTATGTTTTGTATCAGTTTGAATAAATAAACAACAGTCAATATTTTTATTAATTCATAATAATGTGTAATTATTCAGATGATTATTATTTTTTTTAATTATTTTTTTTCCAAATGAAGATCTGATGCATGAACGACTTAAAAAACGAGATGAGTCAGACGAGTTCAGTCACCGACCCGTGAGGTCAAAAAGGTCAACTTGCAATGAAAAACTTCTCCTTTTTATCTGTCTCTACATTTATCATTTCATCTTGTCCTGCTATCATCTGTAAGTAGGTAAGTAATTTTTATTTATATAGCCCTTTTCCAGACCAGGGTCACAAAGCGCTTAAACAAACAAAACAATATTCAATAAAGTATATACTTTAAAGGTCAAGATAATACTGAGAACACATCAGGAGTTCCAGAAAATCAAGGAAAAGCCTGAACAAATAAAAAGGTCTTAAGATGTTTTTTGAAAGAGTCAGTAGATCATCAAACACACATGTTTCTTGAAGGAGTCAGTAGATCATCAAACACACATGTTTCTTGAAGGAGTCAGTAGATCATCAAACACACATGTTTCTTGAAGGAGTCAGTAGATCATCAAACACACATGTTTCTTGAAGGAGTCAGTAGATCATCAAACACACATGTTTCTTGAAGGAGTCAGTAGATCATCAAACACAGATGTTTCTTGAAGGAGTCAGTAGATCATCAAACACAGATGTTTCTTGAAGGAGTCAGTAGATCATCAAACACAGATGTTTCTTGAAGGAGTCAGTAGATCATCAAACACAGATGTTTGTTGAAGGAGTCAGTAGATCATCAAACACAGATGTTTCTTAAAGGAGTCAGTAGATCATCAAACACAGATGTTTCTTAAAGGAGTCAGTAGATCATCAAACACAGATGTTTCTTGAAGGAGTCAGTAGATCATCAAACACAGATGTTTCTTAAAGGAGTCAGTAGATCATCAAACACAGATGTTTCTTGAAGGAGTCAGTAGATCATCAAACACAGATGTTTGTTGAAGGAGTCAGTAGATCATCAAACACAGATGTTTCTTAAAGGAGTCAGTAGATCATCAAACACAGATGTTTCTTAAAGGAGTCAGTAGATCATCAAACACAGATGTTTCTTAAAGGAGTCAGTAGATCATCAAACACAGATGTTTCTTGAAGGAGTCAGTAGATCATCAAACACAGATGTCTCTTGAAGGAGTCAGTAGATCATCAAACACAGATGTTTCTTGAAGGAGTCAGTAGATCATCAAACACAGATGTTTCTTGAAGGAGTCAGTAGATCATCAAACACAGATGTTTCTTGAAGGAGTCAGTAGATCATCAAACACAGATGTTTCTTGAAGGAGTCAGTAGATCATCAAACACAGATGTTTCTTGAAGGAGTCAGTAGATCATCAAACACAGATGTTTCTTGAAGGAGTCAGTAGATCATCAAACACAGATGTTTCTTGAAGGAGTCAGTAGATCATCAAACACAGATGTTTCTTGAAGGAGTCAGTAGATCATCAAACACAGATGTTTCTTGAAGGAGTCAGTAGATCATCAAACACAGATGTTTCTTGAAGGAGTCAGTAGATCATCAAACACAGATGTTTCTTGAAGGAGTCAGTAGATCATCAAACACAGATGTTTCTTGAAGGAGTCAGTAGATCATCAAACACAGATGTTTCTTGAAGGAGTCAGTAGATCATCAAACACAGATGTTTCTTAAAGGAGTCAGTAGATCATCAAACACAAAGAGAGAGAAGATTGTTCCAAAGCTTAGGAGCAACAGCCTGAAAAGATTTCTCTCCTCTGGTCCTGAACTGTGTTCAGGAACCATCACTAGATTCTGACTCACAGACCTCAGAGCCCGAGCTGGGGTGTAAGTCTGGATCAGATCATGAAGGTCTGACCATGAATAGATCTGAAAGTAAGAACCAGAATTTTAAAGTTGATCCTGAAAGAAACTGGAAGCCAGTGAAGAGTTTGAAGGAGAAATGTGAGTTCTTCTACTAGAGCGGCTCAGAATTCTGAATCAACTGCAGACGAGACGATCCTTCTTGTTAAGACATGAAAACAAACTGTTACAATAGTCCAGACGAGAAGAAACAAACGCATGGATTATAAGATCCAGATCATGTTCCGACAACATTTTGCTAAATTTAGAGATTTTTCTCAGTTGAAGGAAACAGTTTCTGGTCAGTTTTCTACAGTGTCGAACAAGAGACTTGTCTTTATCAAATACAACACCCAGGTTTCTCAGGCTCAGTTTGACAGACTGACATAAGTCACTCAAGTACTGACTCAACCCTGAACTTTATCATCAACAATCACCAGAGTTTCAGTTTTGTCCACATTTAGCTTCAAAGTGTTTTCACTCATTGTTTGATTTCTAGCAACAATTGACTAAGTTCAGCCTCTGGGGCTCAGTTGGATCAACAGAGCAGTAGAGCTGGATGTCATCAGCAAACATGTGATAAGAAACATCAGGAAATCTCTGAATGATTTTACCGAGGGGAATCAAGTACAGCAAAAACATTAAAGGACGCAGAACAGAACCTTGAGGGACTCCACACAACAGATCTGCCGATTCAGACCTCATTTGATTGGCAGATACACTAAAACTGCGCCCAGAAAGGTAAGATGAGAACCATTCTAACACAGACCCAGACAGTCTTCATCCCTCAGTCTTCTCAGCAGGATCTGGTGATCAACTGTGTCAAAGGCTGAGGACAGATCCAATTGGGCATTGGGAAAAACCCCTGTGGAAAGGGAGAGGTTCACCATATTGGTAACCCAGGGGCAAATTACATCAAATACTTTGATAAAAAGCCTACAAGGAAGGACGTTATCTGAGCAAGAGGAGGGTTTCATCTTGTTCACTAGTGCCGAAATGTCACCCAGAGATACAGCACTGAAGGAAGACCAAGAGGGGCTCAGGGACAGCAGGGGTTCCACACAAAGGGGGAGAGATTTTCTCTTTGATCAATTTAATTTTGTCAATGAAAAATCATGATGAATGATGAATGTAGAGACGGATGAAAAGGAGGACAAGATAAAAAAACGATTGTAGAGATAGATGAAAAGGAGGACAAGATTAAATGATGAATGTAGAGACAGATGAAATAAGAACAAGATGGAATGATGAATTTAGATTCAGATGAAAGAAGAACAAGCTTGAATAATGAATGTAGATACAGATGAAAGCAGAACAAGATGGAATGATACATTTAGAGACAGATTAAAGAATAAGATTAAATGATGGATGTAGAGACAAATGAAAAGGTGGGCAAGATGAAAAAATGAATGTAGAGACAGATGAAAGAAGAACACGATGGAATGATGAATGTAGAGACAGATGAAAGACAAACAAGATGGAATGATGAATGAAGAGACAGATGAAAAGGAGGACAAGATGAAATGATGAATGTAGAGACGGATGGCATTGATAATAGCGGGGACCTGACACACACACACACATTTGTGGGATTTAGAGGGACCTCAACAAACTGTGACTCTGATTTTCTGGCTTAAGATCTAGAGACTTTAGAAAAGGGGGCGTGGCATTGATAATAGTGGGGACCTGACACACACACACACGCATTAGTGGAATTTAAAGGGACCTCAGCAAACTGACCTCTGATTTTCTTGCTTTAGAGGAGACTTTAACCTGATCAGATAAAAATGAGTTCAGTCATTATTTTTACTTTGCTTTAGTGAATTCACTGCTAATTTAAATATGTACAGCAATTCTCAATAATAGTTTTTAATAACTTATTAAATTACATTATAATATTTTACATCCATCTCTACATGCATCTCTTAATCTTGTTCTCCTTTCATCTGTCTCTACATTCATTGTTTAATCTTGTTCTCCTTTTCATCCGTCTCTTCATTCATTGTTCCATCTTGTTCTCCTTTTCATCCGTCTCTACATTCATCATTTAATCTTGTTCTTCTTTTCATCTGTCTCTACATTCATCATTTAATCTTGTTCTCCTTTCACCTGTCTCTTCATTCATCATTCCATCTTGCTCTTCCTTTCATCCGTCTCTACATTTATCATTTAATCTTGTTCTTCTTCTCATCTGTCTCTACATTCATCATTTAATCTTGTTCTCCTTTCATCTGTCTCGACATTCAGTTTTTCATCGAGTCCACCTTTTCATCTGTCTCTACATTCATCATTCCATCTTGTTCTTCTTTCATCATCTGTCTCTACATTCACCATTTCATCTTGTTCTTCTTTCATCTGTCTCTACATTCATGATTTAATAACAAGATGAAATGATGAATGAAGAGACAGATGAAAGGAGAACAAGATGGAATGATGAATGTAGAGACAGATGAAAAAGAGGACAAGATGAAATAATGACTGTAGAGATAGATGAAAAGGGGACAAGATTAAATGATGAATGTAGAGACAGGTGAAAGCAGAACAAGATGGAATGATGAATGTAGAGACAGATGACAGAAGAACATGATTAAATGATGAATGTAGAGACAGATGAAAGAAGAACAAGATTAAAAGAAGAATGTAGAGACAGATGAAAGCAGAACAAGATGGAGTGATGAATGTAGAGACAGATGAAAGCAGAACAAGATGGAATGATGAATGTAGAGACAGATGAAAGAGGAACAAGATGGAATGATGAATGTAGAGAAAGATGAAAAGGAGAAGAAGATGGAATGATGAATGTAGAGACAGATGAAAAGGAGGAACAAGATTAAATGATCATTCATTAAATGATGAATGTAGTGACAGATGAAAGCAGAACAAGATTAAATGATCATTCATTAAATGATGAATGTAGTGACAGATGAAAGCAGAACAAGATTAAATTATGAATGTAAAAACAGATGAAAGAAGAACAAGATGGAATGATGAATGTAGAGACAGATGGAAGAACAATAAGATGGAAAGATGAATGTAGAGACAGATGAAAAGAAGGACAAGATGAAATAATTAATGTAGAGATGTAGAGACGGATGGCATTGATAATAGCGGGGACCTGACACACACACACACACACATTTGTGGGATTTATAGGAACCTCAACAAACTGTGACTCGGATTTTCTTGTTTAAGATCTGGAGACTTTAGAAAAGGGGGCGTGGCATTGATAATAGCGGGGACCCTACACACACACACACATCTGTGGGATTTAGAGGGACCTCAACAAACTGTGACTCTGATTTTCTTGCTTTAGATCTGGAGACTTTAGAAAAGGGGGCGTGGCATTGATAATAGCGGGGACCCTACACACACACACACATTTGTGGGATTTATAGGGGCCTCAGCAAACTGTGACTCTGATTTTCTCGCTTAAGAGGAGACTTTAACATGATCAGATAAAAATGAGTTCAGTCATTATTTTTACTTTGCTTTAGTGAATTCACTGCTAATTTAATTATGTACAACAATCTCAATAATAGTTTTTAATGACTTATTAAATTACATTATAAAATTTTACAATAGTAACATTAGTTGAGAATATTAAATGACATGACTATAAGTCAAATGTACATAATATAGTGACTTTAACATTATTAGTCATTTCACATCTTTGGTATGTTTTCTATCAGTTTGAATAAATAAACGGTCAATATGTTTATTTATTCATAATAATTTGTATTTATGCAGATAATTATTATTTATTATTTTTGTCTCCAAATGAAGATCTGATGAATGAACGACTTAAAAAAAAAGACATGAGTTATGACAAGTGAGGTCAGAAAGTTAGGTTAGAAAAGGGCAACTTGTACTGAAACACTTGAATAATAAAAGTTTAATGAAGATGTGAAGATGAAGATACAAATAATATATTCATTATATTATGTCATTGAGTTATTTTACATTTTCTAAGATATTTTATTATAAATGTCTCTACATTCATTATTTCATCTTGTTCTCCTTTCATAGGGTTTTTGTAGCAAAACCACGCTACCAATTCCAAGAAAATTTGTGCGACATGCAAGCTTTATCCGAATATAATGAAGGTTACAATTATTTATTAACTATATTTGTGTTTTAAAACAAAATTTGGCTGTTGAAACGGTAAATGCATTTGCTTCTGTACTACAAGAAAGTGAAATTCCTGTTAACTACAGACGGATGATGGAGAACAATTTGTCAACAAGAATTTTAAAGGATTAATGGTAAAACACGGAATCAATCATTTTTCCACAGCCGGCGTAGCTAAAGCCTCTGTGATTGAAAGTTATAACCAAACTTTAAAAGGTAGAATGTGTAGGTACTTTACAGCTAACAACACTCTACGTTACATCGATGCGTTACAAGATCTGGTGAAAAGTTATAACTATAGCTGTCATAAAAGTATTAAAATGACACCGATGGAGGTGACCAAAGACAACATTATGCAAGTGTTTGACAATTCATTATTTGTATTCAATTTGAATCCGTCTGATGACAACAACGTTATTTCTGTCATTTCGAATGGAAACTTGAGACTGGAAATGAGATTCAGAGCCATAACCTCACACCGTGACTTTAGTCGTGTATGCTTGCTACGATTCAATGTTAGAGATTGATGCCAAGAGACAGGTGCAGGTGGATTATATGAAAAAATTTAAAAATGGACACCCTTTAAATACAAGATCTAATGCAAAGACTCATTGGACGTGTATTCAGCGTGTCTTTCCTTCAGACCAACTACCCTCAGATACATCGTCTCTCAGACTACTCGCATATTTTATCGTCAACACGCACCCTGCTCGAAAACCAGGATCACACTGGCTTGCATTAACACTTGAAGAAGATGGTGGGTCAACATTCTATGACTGTTTTGGTATCTTCCCCCACTTTGCTCATTACCCTTGAGATATTTTAAAGGTCCTCGACGATCACGAACACACCGTCAAATACCATAATCAACAATTAAAAGATGTACTTTGACTTCAACAAAGTACTAGGAATGTATGGTGACACTATGAAAAATGATCTCATGGTGTACAACTTTGTGAAAAAACGTCAGCAATGTTTAATAAGAAGACGATGTCACAATGTGAATCAACTGAACTTCTCCCTATAGTATTTTAAAGAGTGTTGTCAACTCGATTGATGCATTGAAAATGTTTAACTACTCATATGTTAAACTTGTTGGTGAAAAAAAGTCATGTTGTCATGCCAGTCATGTTGCCGGATGTGTGTGATTTGAACACCAAAGGTAATTTTTAACACCTGCTCTCTTTCCATAGTTGCTGCATACATTTCCCCATAAGTATTTTGTGTTAGGGGCAGATCATTGTGATCAGGCATCGAGGGCAACCATGAAAAAAACATTCATAAAATTCCAACACATGTTTAACACCATCAACCTCTGCATAACCATCCACAGAGTAGCACCCCAGTTTGTTTGAAACACCTTCATACAAGCGGATGCAATGGTAATACAAGTGAAAGGATCAACTTGTGTCTCTTCGAAAAATTCTTTCCTGAAGGACATGCATCCTTTCCTAAGGATGTCTACATCATTTTTGCAATAGTGAATCAACTCAGACTGGGGTATTTGAAACTGGCCAGACCTGTTGTAGAGCCCTACTGACGTGAAGCTTGGAGAAACACCCAACCACATCCGCAGTTGCCTGTTCACTCGCCTTTCGATTCCTTCTACTGATGTCATTGCCACTTCGTAGATTGTCAGTAGCCACAAGAGTCTGGGTATCAGGCCGAGCTGGAAGAGCCAAGCCTTGAACTTGGCTGGCAGGCCTGATCCGTCAATCCTTTTCAGCCATTCCTCAGCCTGCTTTTCAATCCTGGAAACATTGGTTCTGTAGTTAAGGGATGTTTCGTACCATTTTCCAAGGCACTTGATGGGGTTCTCCTTAATTAACTCTGCCATACTTGATCACCATGCTCCTAGACTTTTTTGGTTTGAATTTCATTCGAGCCCACGATGCCATGTCGTTGAGTGCCTTCAGGATCCATCTTGCTTCTATGTGGGTTGCCGTTGTTATGGTAAAGTCATCCATAAAGCTTCTTATTGGAGGTTGGCTGACTCCAGACTCCATCATTGGCCCTCTAGATTCCTTACCTGCAGCTGTTATTAGCAGGTTCATTCCCATAACAAACAAGATTGGGGAGATGGTGCACCCTGTCACTATTCCCTTGTCCAGGTCCTGCCATCTGGTTGTGTATTTGTCAGTCTGGAACCGTAACTTGAATACCCTAAAATAGCTGGCTATAATTGCACCGATATTGTCGGGGATCCATATGCAATGTCCAAGTCGAGCCAGATTACTGGTAGGTTCCATTTGCTCTCCTTGGCCTCCCGGATCAACTCACTGAGGATCCCGGTAGTGATGGGATCGACAGTTCTTTTGACTGTACTGAATCACTAGAATCAGTTCATTAAAAGGATTTGTTCAAAAGATTTGTTCAGTTCGTTCATTCACCAAATCACTAACTCGGGGCTTATGGAGCCCTGACTGCAATTTCTCCTACTTCCTGAACGCAGCCAAACAATCCGTTACTAGGTTTAATGATTCAGACCCGATGTTCACATTCACTGCACTTGAGGGACAATGCAAAAAAAAAAAAAGGAAGCCTGGTGCGTTCACGGACAAGGACCAGTACATACTGTAGACATTCGTGAGAAATTCAGCAAATAGAGAAGATCTTGAGATAAACTTAAATGCAATCAACAATAAATTAAAAAAGGCCTTGTTTAAGTAAAAACAAATATTAAATTAAGAAATCCTTAAAAACTAAATGTTCTGTAGCGAAGTCCCTCTCCCCCTCCTCCCCCACTAGTAGCTGCGTCGTTCGCTGATGCCGAGGATGCGAGTCATAGAATCATTCAATAGTTAAGCGAGTCATAGAATCCCTACCACCGGCACGATTGCGGCTGAGTGAGTTCAACTGAACTGAGAAAGGAACGAATCACTTATTGAAGTGATGTGGTTCAGTACGTTCACTCAAAAGATTTGTTCTTTCGAACGACACAACACTAGATCCCAGTCTGCTCCAAGCATCCGGAGAAGCCTGCTATGCCTCCCTTCTGTATCGACTAATCGATGTACTTGTTTTTCACCATAAACGCTGTCATTGTCCTTGCCAGGAATGGGAAGAATATTTTGCATTAGACACTTGGTAGTCCGATAGTACGGAACTGGCTGATTTCTGAGGAGTTCTCCAGTAGTGGTATTACGCTTTTCAACCATATCCTCCTCATCAGCCTCTATAACCTGTGGAGGAGGTTAGGGCATTTCTTGTATACCTTGTAGGGTATGGCGCTAGGTCCTGGGGCAGATGCGGACCTGGCTTTTTGTACAATGTCCTGGACTTCTCTCCATGTGGGTTCTCCGATTTCCTGCATTTTCCTTCTTTCAATCCTTGGGTGTGCACCCAGGCGTCCCTGTGGCTGTCTTCCAGGATCCAGAAATCCTCTTCTTCTTCCTCTTCATCCTGATTAATCTGGAAGTAGCGTAGCTCGTAGCTCTCCTTGGAGTTAGCCACCACCCTGCATCTCTGCATGACCCATGAACACAGGGGCTGCTGCCACACTCTTCCATCTGGGAGTAACAGTACGGTGGTTTGAATCCCTCAGGACATTGACAGTGAAATCCGTTCTCTTCATCCACACACATGCCTCCGTTACCACACGGGTTAGGGTTAGGGTTAGTGTTAGGGTTAGGGTTAGGGTTGATGAGCACTCGTCAAGTTCCACCTTGCACTTCGGAACACTCACTTTGCCACTCATGAGCCTTCGGCTAGCTTGGGTCGCCGTTTTTTGTTCTTCATACTCTGAATAGCAAAAGCCACATTTTTTTCTTTTTGTCGTCTGGCTGGTAAGAGAAACCATAGCTATGATGTTTGGGTAGATATATAAAGTCCAGGTCAAAGCCATCCTTCTGATCCTTTTTTCCGGCTGACCATTTCTTTAATAATCGCAGCCATTGCATCAGGCGACATGCGTCTTTAAGGTGAAAAAAAAAAAAAGTGTTATTGAGTCTATATCGACTGTTCGGTGCCGTGTGTTGCAGTTGGTGGGTCCCTAAGAGCGTCCCTGTGGCTGTCTTCAAGGATCCAGAAATCCTCTTCTTCCTCTTCATCCTGGAAGTAGCGTAGCTCGTAGCTCTCCTTGGAGTTAGCCACCACCCTGCATCTCTGCATGACCCATGAACACAGGGGCTGCTGCCACACTAGTCCATCTGGGAGTAACAGTACGGTGGTTTGAATCCCTCAGAACATTGACAGTGAAATCTGTTCTCTTCATCCACACACATGCCTCCGTTGCCACACGGGTTAGGGTTAGGGTTAGGGTTAGTGTTAGGGTTAGGGTTAGGCTTGATGAGCACTCGTCAAGTTCCACGTTGCACTTCCGAACACTCACTTTGCCACTCATGAGCCTTCGGCTAGCTTGAGTCGCCATTTTTTGTTCTTCATACTCCGAATAGCAAAAGCCACATTTTTTTCTTTTTGTCGTCTGGCTGGTAAGAGAAACCATAGCTATGATGTTTGGGTATATATATTAAGTCCAGGTCAAAGCCATCCTTCTGATCCTTTTTTCCGGCTGACCATTTCTTTAATAATCGCAGCCATTGCATCAGGCGACATGCGTCTTTAAGGTGAAAAAAAAAAGAAGTGTTATTGAGTCTATATCGACTGTTCGGTGCCGTGTGTTGCAGTTGGTGGGTCCCTAAGAGCGTCCCTGTGGCTGTCTTCAAGGATCCAGAAATCCTCTTCTTCTTCCTCTTCATCCTGGAAGTAGCGTAGCTCGTAGCTCTCCTTGGAGTTAGCCACCACCCTGCATCTCTGCATGACCCATGAACACAGGGGCTGCTGCCACACTAGTCCATCTGGGAGTAACAGTACGGTGGTTTGAATCCCTCAGGACATTGACAGTGAAATCTGTTCTCTTCATCCACACACATGCCTCCGTTGCCACACGGGTTAGGGTTAGGGTTAGGGTTAGGGTTAGTGTTAGGGTTAGGCTTGATGAGCACTCGTCAAGTTCCACTATGCACTTCGGAACACTCACTTTGCCACTCATGAGCCTTCGGCTAGCTTGGGTCGCCATTTTGTGTTCTTCATACTCTGAATAGCAAAAGCCACATTTTTTTCTTTTTGTCGTCTGGCTGGTAAGAGAAACCATAGCTATGATGTTTGGGTAGATATATTAAGTCCAGGTCAAAGCCATCCTTCTGATCCTTTTGTTCCAGCTGACCATTTCTTTAATAATCGCAGCCATTGCATCAGGCGACATGCGTCTTTAAGGTGAAAAACATAAAAGTGTTATTGAGTCTATATCGACTGTTCGGTGCCGTGTGTTGCAGTCGGTGGTTCCTCACTGACGGGTAGGATTAGACTCTGAATCATAACTTTCCCTTTCTGAATCCTCCAATTCACGTCTTGCGAAAAATCACTCATGCAGTCGCCTTTAAAAAACAAACCAACAAAAAAACTCCGATGTCAAATGCTGTCCAAAGACGGTGGTTGAGTCGCAGCTGAAATAGAAGTCGACTCATCGGTTCCACAACCGTATCCATTCACTGTTCGCCAAACTATTCCTCCTTTGTTTCTATGATTTAATTTGGATATCGATTTTGATATTTAAGCGCCGTAAACCCATAAGTTAAGGGGGTGGAAATCCAACACATTTCTATCCCTATTACTCTTTACTAATCTGCTTTGGTGGAAATGAGAGCTCGATGACTCCAAAGACCTTTAGCTTCCACTGTTATAGGATCCAAAGACTGTTTTGAGATGTTGAGTTTTTTTAATGACTACTTCCTTCCATCCTCTGACATGACGGAGCTCTGTTACACTTCTAATATCATGAAACACTGTCTAACAATTCTTGTTCCTGAAGTAAGATGGAAAAATCTCATAAAATAGTTGTTCTCACACTAGTTTCACACCAGGGTCAGGGGTCATGATGAAGAAGGTTCCTTGAACCACCCAGTCTTCAGGTTGTTCACTCTAAACACACACTATTGTTTCTGTTCTCATCATCTAGGATGAGCAACTATGTTGTTCATGTTTGTTTTTGAACCACATAAAGTCAAACACAATGGGGAAAAAATAATGGTTTACAAAACTTTCTGCAAAGTTTTCACATCTTCATCAGTGCGATGATGTTGATCTTCATTTCAGCACCATAAGCTTTTAACAACAACCTTAAACTTCTTGATGTGAACGTTAGACAAACTAAAACATCTTAGACATTGACATTCATTTTGAATGACTAACTTTGAACAAAGTGTCTTGACACTATTCTATAAAACCAAAACAATAAACCATTTATAAACTATTTTAAAAACCTACAATTCCAAAAAACAATCATAGCCTTGATAAACATTAAAAATGTTTCCATCATCGTGTTGAGAAAACCATTAAAAGTTACAAAGTTATTGTCGTGTAAATCGTTTGATACAGAAACTGTAAGAAAAATAAAATCTAAACTTTTCTTAACCCTTTGTTGTGTTTCTCTTTAGTCGTTTTGTCATTACGATAAAAAAACAAAACAAGGTTAAAATACCTTTTACTTTAAAGTCTGCATTATTCGAGATTTTTCATTATATTTTGTAGAAGAAAAAGTATACGAGCTCTTTTGTAGTAAAACAACACAAAAGTAAAAACATAACACAGCACATTGAATTGTTCTAAGGAAATGTTTACAATTGCAAATTCTTAGAACAACAACTATAAAAACTGTAACTTTAACAATTCTTCAATCAATACAGTATCATTATTCCTACACAGAGAAGATGTATTTCAATTTAAAACTGATTATCAAACAATGAATTCTCCTTTTCCATGGAATTAACCATAAAGTCTATAACATTATCTCCATCAGTGTCAGTGATTGACAGGTTACTGTGAGTCACACCAGTTGATGATTAACACGATCAATAAACA
>NW_028258681.1:27500-55000 GCF_982586985.1 Callionymus lyra
CACATGACCACATGTTCATGATCACGCACACACCAGTGAGGACACACACTCGTGGAGGTCACATGACCACATGTTCATGATCACACACACACCAGTGAGGACACACACTCGTGAAGGTCACATGACCACATGTTCATGATCACGCACACACCAGTGAGGACACACACTCGTGGAGGTCACATGACCACATGTTCATGATCACACACACACCAGTGAGGACACACACTCGTGAAGGTCACATGACCACATGTTCATGATCACGCACACACCAGTGAGGACACACACTCGTGAAGGTCACATGACCACATGTTCATGATCACACACACACCAGTGAGGACACACACTCGTGAAGGTCACATGACCACATGTTCATGATCACACACACACCAGTGAGGACACACACTCGTGGAGGTCACATGACCACATGTTCATGATCACACACACCAGTGAGGACACACACTCGTGAAGGTCACATGACCACATGTTCATGATCACACACACCAGTGAGGACACACACTCGTGAAGGTCACATGACCACATGTTCATGATCACACACACACCAGTGAGGACACACACTCGTGAAGGTCACATGACCACATGTTCATGATCACACACACACCAGTGAGGACACACACTCGTGGAGGTCACATGACCACATGTTCATGATCACGCACACACCAGTGAGGACACACACTCGTGAAGGTCACATGACCACATGTTCATGATCACACACACACCAGTGAGGACACACACTCGTGAAGGTCACATGACCACATGTTCATGATCACACACACACCAGTGAGGACACACACTCGTGGAGGTCACATGACCACATGTTCATGATCACACACACACCAGTGAGGACACACACTCGTGAAGGTCACATGACCACATGTTCATGATCACACACACACCAGTGAGGACACACACTCGTGAAGGTCACATGACCACATGTTCATGATCACACACACACCAGTGAGGACACACACTCGTGGAGGTCACATGACCACATGTTCATGATCACACACACACCAGTGAGGACACACACTCGTGGAGGTCACATGACCACATGTTCATGATCACACACACCAGTGAGGACACACACTCGTGAAGGTCACATGACCACATGTTCATGATCACACACACACCAGTGAGGACACACACTCGTGAAGGTCACATGACCACATGTTCATGATCACACACACACCAGTGAGGACACACACTCGTGAAGGTCACATGACCACATGTTCATGATCACACACACACCAGTGAGGACACACACTCGTGGAGGTCACATGACCACATGTTCATGATCACACACACACCAGTGAGGACACACACTCGTGGAGGTCACATGACCACATGTTCATGATCACACACACACCAGTGAGGACACACACTCGTGAAGGTCACATGACCACATGTTCATGATCACGCACACACCAGTGAGGACACACACTCGTGAAGGTCACATGACCACATGTTCATGATCACACACACACCAGTGAGGACACACACTCGTGAAGGTCACATGACCACATGTTCATGATCACGCACACACCAGTGAGGACACACACTCGTGAAGGTCACATGACCACATGTTCATGATCACACACACACCAGTGAGGACACACACTCGTGAAGGTCACATGACCAGATCATGATCACACACACGACCAATCATCACTCAACACATCAGTAGAAAGGCATCATGGGAGTTCAGTGTTTTGTCATGACTTTGACTCCAACCTTCTCTCTCAGCTTCACCATCAACAACAGAGAGACTTTCTTCTCAAACTCCACCAGGAGCAGAATCGTCCATCATGTCCTGCAGAGAAGCAAGTATGAGGACGGGAAGTCCAAGATGGGTAAACATCTGCATTGAAGTATGAAACGGTGTCTTCACACCTGTGTCTACACACCTGTGTCTACACACCTGTGTCTACACACCTGTGTCTACACACCTGTGTCTACACACCTGTGTCTACACACCTGTGACTACACACCTGTGTCTACACACCTGTGTCTACACACCTGTGTCTACACACCTGTGACTACACACCTGTGACTACACACCTGTGTCTACACACCTGTGTCTACACACCTGTGACTACACACCTGTGTCTACACACCTGTGTCTACACACCTGTGTCTACACACCTGTGACTACACACCTGTGTCTACACACCTGTGACTACACACCTGTGTCTACACACCTGTGTCTACACACCTGTGTCTACACACCTGTGTCTACACACCTGTGTCTACACACCTGTGACTACACACCTGTGTCTACACACCTGTGTCTACACACCTGTGTCTACACACCTGTGTCTACACACCTGTGTCTACACACCTGTGACTACACACCTGTGTCTACACACCTGTGACTACACACCTGTGTCTACACACCTGTGACTACACACCTGTGTCTACACACCTGTGTCTACACACCTGTGTCTACACACCTGTGTCTACACACCTGTGACTACACACCTGTGTCTACACACCTGTGTCTACACACCTGTGTCTACACACCTGTGTCTACACACCTGTGACTACACACCTGTGTCTACACACCTGTGTCTACACACCTGTGTCTACACACCTGTGTCTACACACCTGTGTCTACACACCTGTGTCTACACACCTGTGACTACATACCTGTGTCTACACACCTGTGTCTACACACCTGTGTCTACACACCTGTGTCTACACACCTGTGTCTACACACCTGTGTCTACACACCTGTGTCTACACACCTGTGTCTACACAACTGTGTCTACACAACTGTGTCTACACACCTGTGTCTACACAATAGTGATGAACACACACTTCTTCACTCCAGAGACGAAGCTTTAAATCGAACTGATCGCACGTGAAAATCAAAAATAAGAAACGAGGTGAAAATATAAAGTTAAATACTTGAAGTTTATTCAAAGTTTCATTTTGAATTTAAATAAATGAACGAAGTCAAATATAAAGAAACACAAAATAAAACCACAATATTTGATATAAAGTTAATGAACACAAAAACAAAAGGTTGAAAGTGATTTGACTTCAGATCAATAACATGATAATAAATAATCATAAATAAATAAAGAGTAAATCGTTGACAAGAGAAAAGAAAAAACGTGATTTAAAGACTTTTCTTCTTCTGTGGTTTTATCTTGACTTAACTTGATTGACATGAATCTTCAAAGAAAGCAGTTTTGATCAGAATTGATTAGAGTTGATCAATATTTGTTGATCGAGTCAAAACAAACAAATATGAAAAGTCAACAAAGATTAAAATACGTTTGATTTTGATGACATTTGAACTTTAATGATCACTTTTGAACTTTAATTATCACTTTTGAACTCAATCAAAGAATGAAATATTAAAAATAATAAAATAACTCAAATGTACTCAAATATTACATCATTCTTGTATGTACTTGTCATTATAACTCGTATTTTAAAATAAATCATTCAACAACAAAATGTGATTAAAAATACTTTCAAGTTTCGTTCAATTTGTTTGTGGCACAAAAAAAACTCATTAAAAGTAGAAAAACTGTGTTTTCACTACTTTAGCTCGATGTGTTATTTTAGACGGTTCTTGACATGTTGCTACATTATAAGAGATTATTATTATTATTATTATGTTTGGATCTCATGATGTACTGCAACCATCATCAAAGCATCTTCATCTTTCATCGCCTGCTCCAGGGATCAACCGGTTGCTCGGCAACAACACGTATGAAGCAGCGTTTCCTCCTCATGAGGTGAGATGTTTTCAAGTATGTTCGTTGTGAGCAGCAGCTCAACACGAGTGTCACGACGTCTCCAGGGAGGATACAAGAGTCGACATCCAATCAAGACTCACGGGGCTCAGAACCACCGGCACCTGCTGTACGAGCGCTGGGCGCGCTGGGGGATCTGGTACAAGTATCAGCCTCTGGACCTCATCAGGTACAATACATGTTAATAACACGTCAATAACACGTTAATAACACGTCAATAACATGTCTATAACTAGTCAATAACACGTCAATAACACGTCAATAACACGTCAATAACATGTTAATAACAAGTCAATAACATGTCAATAACATGTCAATAACATGTCAATAACATTTCAATAACACATCAATAACACGTCAATAACACGTCAATAACATGTCAATAACATGTCAATAACATGTCAATAACATTTCAATAACACATCAATAACACGTCAATAACACGTCAAATAACATGTCAATAACATGTCATAACTAGTCAATAACACGACAATAACACGTCAATAACATGTCAATAACATGTCATAACTAGTCAATAACACGACAATAACACGTCAATAACATGTCAATAACATTTCAATAACATGTCAATAACATGTCAATAACACGTCAATAACACGTCAATGACATGTCAATAATACGTCAATGATATGTCAATAACATTTCAATAACATGTCAATAACATGTCAATAACACGTCAATAACATGTCAATAACACGTCAATGACATGTCAATAACATTTCAATAACATGTCAATAACATGTCAATAATATGTCAATAACACGTCAATAACACGTCAATGACATGTCAATAACATGTCAATAACATGTCAATAACGCTTCAATTATATGTCAATAACACGTCAATGACATGTCAATAACATTTCAATAACATGTCATAACTAGTCAATAACACGTCAATAACACGTCAATAACACGTTAATAACAAGTCAATAACATGTCAATAACTAGTCAATAACACGTCAATAACATGTCAATAACACGTCAATAACATGTCAATAACACGTCAATAACATGTCAATAACGCTTCAATAATATGTCAATAACACGTCAATGACACGTCAATAACATGTCAATAACACGTCAATAACATGTCAATAACACGTCAATAACATGTCAATAATATGTCAATAACACGTCAATAACACGTCAATGACATGTCAATAAAATTTCAATAACATGTCAATAACACGTCAATAACACGTCAATGACATGTCAATAACATTTCAATAACATGTCAATAACATGTCAATAATACGTCAATAACACGTCAATGACATGTCAATAATACGTCAATAACACGTCAATGACATGTCAATAATACGTCAATAACACGTCAATGACATGTCAATAATACGTCAATAACATGTCAATAACGCTTCAATAATATGTCAATAACACGTCAATGACACGTCAATAATATGTCAATAACACGTCAATAACATTTCAATAACATGTCAATAACACTTCAATAATATGTCAATAACACGTCAATGACATGTCAATAATATGTCAATAACATGTCAATAACACGTCAATAACATTTCAATAACATGTCAATAACACTTCAATAATATGTCAATAACATGTCAATAACATGTCAATCACATGTCAATCACATGAGTCACATGATCATCAGTTCAATTCTCTCATAGCTGTTTCCAGTCATTGCTCTCGACCTTCATACGTTGACCCCTGACCTCCGTGTCTCCCACAGACGATACTTTGGCGAGAAGATCGGTCTGTACTTCGCGTGGCTGGGCTGGTACACCGGCATGTTGATCCCTGCGGCGCTGGTCGGACTCCTGGTCTTCCTCTACGGCCTCTTCACCATGGACTCCAGCCAAGTCAGGTGAGTCCCGGCATCTGTCAATCAAAGCGTTTGACTGACAGCGTCTCTCCTCCAGTCGAGAGATCTGTGAGGCCAACACCACCATCATGTGTCCCATGTGTGAGGAGACCTGCGAGCCCTGGAACCTGAGTGACAGCTGCGTCTACGCCAAGGTTGGTTCAGATCTCTGGGTCAAAGGTCAACGATGATGCAGATACCAGCAGATCCTGCAGATGCTTTCAGTGACTAGAAGAGTTTCTCAATAAGAAGAGTTTTTCTTCATGAATATCAACATGTTAACTTGACTGAGTCATAGTAGAAGCAATAACTAGCCATAAAATGTTTCATTCAAATTGATCGTGATCAATTGCTGTTTATGGAGAGTAAACAAAAGTGTTCATTTCAAATATAACAGTAAACAAAAGTGTTCATTTCAAATATAACAGTAAACAAAAGTGTTCATTTCAAATATAACAGTAAACAAAAGTGTTCATTTCAAATATAACAGTAAACAAAAGTGTTCATTTCAAATATAACAGTAAACAAAAGTGTTCATTTCAAATATAACAGTAAACAAAAGTGTTCATTTCAAATATAACAGTAAACAAAAGTGTTCATTTCAAATATAACAGTAAACAAAAGTGTTCATTTCAAATATAACAGTAAACAAAAGTGTTCATTTCAAATATAACAGTAAACAAAGCATTCATTTCTATGCTTGTTTATCACTATTTTAAATATACGTGTTTGAAGAGTTTTCTCTTCATTTCTATTCAAAAACCTCTCGTCCATCATTCGTCAGGTGACGCACCTGTTCGACAACGGAGGGACCGTGTTCTTCGCCATCTTCATGGCCATCTGGGGTGAGACGACCTGTCACTCATCACCACCTGTCACTCATCACGCCTGTCACTCATCACGCCTGTCACTCATCACGACCTGTCACTCATCACGACCTGTCACTCATCACGACCTGTCACTCATCACGACCTGTCACTCATCATGACCTGTCACTCATCACGCCTGTCACTCATCACGCCTGTCACTCATCACGACCTGTCACTCATCACGACCTGTCACTCATCACGACCTGTCATTCATCACGACCTGTCACTCATCATGACCTGTCACTCATCACGACCTGTCACTCATCGAGGTTCTGTGGACGACCCTGAGACCCCGAGACACTGAGACTCGAGGGACTCGTGGCTCCAGAACCGCTGGTGCTGCACAGAAGTGGGTCACGCTCTGATAAACTTTCTTCGGAGGAGAAGTTTCTGAGAGTTCAGGTTATTTTGGGAGCGAGTTCTTGTGATGTTCTTGGTCCTCAGCGTCTCCACAGCAGGAGAGACACTGAGACGTCGTCTCTGATCCGTCATGTGTTCCTTCAGCCACGGTGTTCCTGGAGTTCTGGAAGAGGAGGCGAGCGGAGCTGACCTACGACTGGGACCTCATCGACTGGGAGGAGGAGGAGGTGAGTCGGGACCAACATGATGGAGATGAAGGTCGTGAAGGTTTGACGTGGTCCTCAGGAGGAGTTGAGGCCTCAGTTCGAAGCCAAGTACTCGGGCCTGGAGCGAGTCAACCCCATATCAGGCAAAGCCGAGCCTTTCCAGCCGCTGTCGGACAAACTGAGCCGACTCATGGTGTCGGTGTCAGGAATCTTCTTCATGGTGAGTCCTTGATCTTCTTCTTACTGCTGCGCTCACGTGTCCCCCTGCTGGACGAACACAGAACAACAGTTTCCTCGCTTGATCTTTGTTCCTGTTTCATGGAAAACCTTCTGTACGTCATGAGAACATGTCTTTATTGAAGCTGATTTAATTCAAATGAAATAAATGTCGAACCTTCTGTCGTCTCGCTCCAGATCTCGCTGGTTCTGACCGCCGTCTTCGCCGTGGTGGTTTTCCGTCTCATCGTCATGGAGAAGTTCGCGTCCTTCAACTGGCATTTCGTGAAGAAGAACTGGCAGTTCGCCACGTCCGGCACCGGCGTCTGCATCAACTTCATGATCATCATGTCCCTCAACGTGGTGAGTGGAGGTCCTCGCCGGCGTGGGGTCGGCGTGGGGTCGGCGTGGGGTCGGCGTGGGGTCGAAGGTTGACTGTGCGTCTCTCGCAGGTGTACGAGAAGGTGTCGTACCTGCTGACCAACCTCGGTGAGAACTTCTTCAACTTCCTGACGACATGCATGTTGTTCTTCACACAACAGTTATGGTCTCAAGGTCACTGAGATGAACCTCAACATCTCAACCATCAGGTCCATCAGGTCCTTGTTCATCTTGAAGTTTTGTTGGGTAAACAGAGCTAACTTGCTAACAAGCTAACGCCATCAAAGGTTCCATCATGAAGTCAGAGTCGAGCTGAAGAAATGTTTGTAAATACAATGAAAAATAAAATAATATTCAATAATAATAATATTTTCTAATATTTTCTTTCACAATTTCATTAAATCCACAGTAAATTTTTAAAAAAATTTCACTTGACTATATTTTAAACTGTTTTTCATTTTTTTCTTTTCACATTATTATTGAATTAGTTAAATTAAGTTAAATGTGTTTATTGTCTTGAGGGTTGCTATGGTAACCTTCACTGGTTCAACATCCTGGTGATCGATGAGATGAAAGTAAAGAGAAGATGATCTTGAATAAACTTCATATTAAAACACTCTCAAAGTGAGTTGTACACGTTGAAATGTGAAGTACAGTCGAGATATGACCGCGATCTACTCCGAGTACTTCATCAGGTTCTGATCATGAACCTCTGGGTCCAGAACATCCGCGGACCGAGTCCGAGTGGGAGAACAGCTTCGCTCTGAAGATGTTTCTGTTCCAGTTCGTGAACCTCAACAGTTCCACCTTCTACATCGCGTTCTTCCTGGGCAGGTGGGTCGTGACACCTTCACGAATCTGGTCAGGAGTGACCGAGACCTTCTCAGGGTCAGCAGTAGAACCTCTAGAGCTAACACTCGTGATGTCGTCCACGCTCAGGTTCGCGGGTCGACCGGGGAAGTACAACAAGCTCTTCAACCGCTGGAGGCTGGAGGAGGTGAGCTGAAGCTTCTTCTTCTCTGGTTCTTCTGTCGTGATCTCTATGGTGACATCATGGTGATGTTTCAGTGTCACCCGAGCGGCTGCTTGATCGACCTGTGCCTTCAGATGGGCGTCATCATGTTCTTCAAGCAGATCTGGAACAACTTCATGGAGCTGGGCTTCCCGTGAGTTCCTCATCAATCCAGAACCTTCTGCTCGTCCGAGTCACGTTCAACCCAGACTTTTCTTCTGAGCAGTCCTTGAGAGACTTGGTCTGTGAAACTGACAAACCTGGTGTTTGACGAACGTCTCTCGTTCAACACTGAACTAAACTGACACAAACTGTTTCAAGTGAGAAAAATCGATGAACTTAAATGATGTCGAAACATGATCTTATCATGTGTTTGTGTCGTTGACACTATTGTGTTTATTTAGTGTCTAAACCAGAAGGATCTTCTCGCCTGCAGTTCATACTAAACTGCAGCCAGAATTCTGAGCCGCTCTAGTAGAAGAACTCACATTTCTCCTTCAAACTCTTCACTGGCTGCCAGCTTTTAAGTGCCTTGTGAGCCTGGTCTGAGGAACATCTGTACAAACATAAATGAGACACAAACGCAGCAGGTCTTAGATGTTCTGATCCAGGATCTGACAGGAATCACAGTGACTCCTCCTCTCAGTCTGCTGCAGAACTGGTGGTCGCGCAGGAAGATCAAGAAAGGAGGAGCAGGAGGTCAGAATGTGGAGAACAAACCTCAGCTTCCTCAGTGGGACAAAGACTGGAACCTTCAGCCCATGAACACTCACGGTCTGGTGGACGAGTACCTGGAGATGGGTGAGAATTGTTATTATTATGAACATTGATCAGCCAATCATGTGGCGGCAGACGATCACGTGACGAGGTAGAAGCTCATGATCCAGTCGCTCGGTGATCGATTGGTTTTGTCTGAAACTATTATACGAACATTTTATATTCAATTGAAAAGGTGATGAATTTACAATATCAAGATGTGTGAATCAATACGTTTGAAAATATATATATAAATATCTATATTTACTTATTTTATTCATGGATTATAACACGTCAATAAAGTTGTTAATGTTCAGTTAATATTCAGTTAATGTTCAGTTAATGTTATCACGGAGTGTAACGAAGAAACCCAGGCTCAGAGGTAATTTGCAGAGACTTGGTTTAATACAGTGGAGAAGGCAGAGGCGAGTCAAACAGTCCAGGAATCGGCAACAGAAGGCAGAGCAGAGGCAACATCGGCGTCAAGGGGCAGAAACAGGTCGATAATCACAACAGGCAGGAATGAGTCTTGGTCGGGACAAAGGTAAGGAGACAGGTTAGGAAGCAGGAATACTCAGCGGCAGGATACAGGTACTGGAAAACGGTGATGACAAGACAAGGACGTGACAGAGAGTGGAGGCTGAAGAACACAGGGGACCAATCAGCAGCAGCTGGGGGCGGGACTAACGAGAGACACCTGGAACAATTACTACTAACGTCCAGTTAACGTCCAGTTAACGTCCAGTTAACGTTCAGTTAATGTTCAGTTAATGTTGACTAACGTTCAGTTAACGTCCAGTTAACGTTCAGTTAATGTTCAGTTAATGTTCAGTTAATGTTGACTAACGTTCAGTTAACGTTCAGTTAACGTTCAGTTAATGTTCAGTTAATGTTGACTAACGTTCAGTTAACGTCCAGTTAACGTTCAGTTAATGTTCAGTTAACGTTCAGTTAATGTTCAGTTAATGTTCAGTTAATGTTCAGTTAATGTTCAGTTAATGTTGACTAATGTTCAGTTAACGTCCAGTTAACGTTCAGTTAATGTTCAGTTAATGTTCAGTTAACGTCCAGTTAACGTTCAGTTAATGTTGAGTTAATGTTCAGTTAATGTTGACTAACGTTCAGTTAATGTTCAGTTAACGTCCAGTTAACGTTCAGTTAATGTTGAGTTAATGTTCAGTTAATGTTGACTAACGTTCAGTTAATGTTCAGTTAATGTTGACTAATGTTCAGTTAACGTCCAGTTAACGTTCAGTTAATGTTCAGTTAATGTTCAGTTAACGTCCAGTTAACGTTCAGTTAATGTTGAGTTAATGTTCAGTTAATGTTGACTAACGTTCAGTTAATGTTCAGTTAACGTCCAGTTAACGTCCAGTTAACGTTCAGTTAATGTTGAGTTAATGTTCAGTTAATGTTGAGTTAATGTTGAGTTAATGTTCAGTTAATGTTCAGTTAATGTTCAGTTAATGTTCAGTTAATGTTCAGTTAACGTTCAGTTAATGTTGAGTAAATGTTCAGTTAATGTTGAGTAAATGTTCAGTTAATGTTGAGTTAATGTTGAGTTAATGTTGAGTTAATGTTGAGTTAATGTTCAGTTAATGTTCAGTTAATGTTGAGTTAATGTTGAGTTAATGTTGAGTTAATGTTGAGTTAATGTTCAGTTAATGTTCAGTTAATGTTGAGTTAATGTTGAGTTAATGTTGAGTTAATGTTCAGTTAATGTTGAGTTAATGTTGAGTTAATGTTGAGTTAATGTTGAGTTAATGTTCAGTTAATGTTGAGTTAATGTTGAGTTAATGTTGAGTTAATGTTGAGTTAATGTTGAGTTAATGTTCAGTTAATGTTGAGTTAATGTTGAGTTAATGTTGAGTTAATGTTGAGTTAATGTTGAGTTAATGTTCAGTTAATGTTGAGTTAATGTTGAGTTAATGTTGAGTTAATGTTGAGTTAATGTTGAGTTAATGTTGAGTTAATGTTGAGTTAATGTTGAGTTAATGTTCAGTTAATGTTGAGTTAATGTTGAGTTAATGTTGAGTTAATGTTGAGTTAATGTTGAGTTAATGTTGAGTTAATGTTGAGTTAATGTTGAGTTAATGTTCAGTTAATGTTGAGTTAATGTTGAGTTAATGTTGAGTTAATGTTCAGTTAATGTTCAGTTAATGTTGAGTTAATGTTCAGTCCTACAGTTCGGCTTCACCACCATCTTCGTGGCTGCCTTCCCTCTCGCTCCTCTGCTGGCTTTGCTCAACAACATCATCGAGATCCGACTCGACGCCTACAAGTTCGTCACTCAGTGGAGGCGACCGATGCCAGCGCGAGCCACAGACATCGGTGAGTCACTTCCTGTCAGGTCCGTAACATTATGACCGCCTGAGCGAAACTGTCCTGGCTCTGCCCTTTGGCCTCCACCCAGTCAGACGAGCACAGAACAAAACCTGCACTGACGCAGCACATACCTCTGCCAAGGAGCTCATTTCACAATCATCTATAGATTTTAGAGTTTTTTCAGGATCGAACTCGCGCTGATCGAGTGATGACACGAACTAACTGCTGGGTCGGAAGCCAAAAGGGGGTCAGCAAGATTTAACAGAGGGTCATGGATTCCAGACATTGATTTAATTTGTAATTAAACCTTTGTGACCTTGAAAACATCACTGAACATCAAACTGTTGCTTCAGTTTTCATTTTTTTGCAATAAACACAAAAACATCACGAAGCTCATGTATTTGTGTTACGTCTAAAAAATGTTTATAGGCTGCAGTGACAGATCCTTCAAAACCTCTGTGGATCCAGATGGTGATCAACACCATCGTTTTGGTGAGATGTTCTCTAAGAAAGGTTCTGGTCTGTTCTCCAGGGATCTGGCACGGGATCCTGGAAGGCATCGGCGTGTTGGCCGTGATCACCAACGCCTTCGTCATCGCCATCACCTCCGACTACATCCCTCGCTTCGTCTACGCCTTCAAGTACGGCCCGTGTGCCGACCTGGGACGTCATCACCGGAACGAGTATGTTGTTGACGTCGACGAGGGTCGTGTTGTGACGGCGAGTCTCCGCAGGTGTCTGAGAGGATACATGAACAGCAGCCTGTCGGTGTTCGACATGAGCGCCTCGCACAACCTGAGCCGCTTCTGCAGGTACAGGGACTACAGAGCGCCGCCCTGGAGTGCAGTACCTTACGAGTTCACACTGCAGTTCTGGCACGTGTTGGCGGCGAGACTTGCTTTTATCATCGTCTTCGAGGTCAGTGTGAGAGACGATGACGAGAGACTCTTATCTTTTAACCTTCGTTTGGTTTAGAACATCCTGGAACAAATCTGAGGGGAAGTCGTTGAGAACGTCTCGTTTGAACAGAAGACTGACGGGAAAAGATAAACACAAAATGAAAAAGATAAACACAAAATGAAAAAGATAAATACAAAATGAAAAAGATAAACACAAAATGAAAAGATAAACACAAAAAATTAAAGAGATAAACACAAAATGAAAAAGATAAACACAAAATGAAATAGATAAACACAAAATGAAAAGATAAACACAAAAAATTAAAGAGATAAACACAAAATGAAAAAGATAAACACAAAATGAAAAAGATAAATACAAAATGAAAAGATAAACACAAAAAATTAAAGAGATAAACACAAAATGAAAAAGATAAACACAAAATGAAAAAGATAAACACAAAAATGAAAAAGATAAACACAAAATGAAAAAGATAAACACAAAATGAAAAAGATAAACACAAAATGAAAAAGATAAACACAAAATGAAAAGAAAAACACAAAGTGAAAAAGATAAACACAAAATGAAAAAGATAAATACAAAATGAAAAGATAAACACAAAAAATTAAAGAGATAAACACAAAATGAAAAAGATAAACACAAAATGAAATAGATAAACACAAAAATGAAAAAGATAAACACAAAATGAAAAAGATAAACACAAAATGAAAAGAAAAACACAAAGTGAAAAAGATAAACACAAAATGAAAAAGATAAACACAAAATGAAAAGATAAACACAAAAAAGAAAAGATAAACACAAAAATGAAAAGATAAACACAAAATGAAAAAGATAAACACAAAATGAAAAGATAAACACAAAAAAGATAAACACAAAAAAGAAAAGATAAACACAAAATGAAAAGATAAACACAAAAAAGATAAACACAAAAAAGAAAAGATAAACACAAAAATGAAAAAGATAAACACAAAATGAAAAGAAAAACACAAAGTGAAAAAGATAAACACAAAATGAAAAAGATAAACACAAAATGAAAAAGATAAACACAAAATGAAAAAGATAAATACAAAATGAAAAAGATAAACACAAAATGAAAAAGATAAACACAAAATGAAAAGATAAACACAAAAAATTAAAGAGATAAACACAAAATGAAAAAGATAAACACAAAATGAAAAAGATAAACACAAAAATGAAAAAGATAAACACAAAATGAAAAAGATAAACACAAAATGAAAAAGATAAACACAAAATGAAAAAGATAAACACAAAATGAAAAGAAAAACACAAAGTGAAAAAGATAAACACAAAATGAAAAAGATAAATACAAAATGAAAAGATAAACACAAAAAATTAAAGAGATAAACACAAAATGAAAAAGATAAACACAAAATGAAATAGATAAACACAAAAATGAAAAAGATAAACACAAAATGAAAAAGATAAACACAAAATGAAAAGAAAAACACAAAGTGAAAAAGATAAACACAAAATGAAAAAGATAAACACAAAATTAAAAGATAAACACAAAAAAGAAAAGATAAACACAAAAATGAAAAGATAAACACAAAATGAAAAAGATAAACACAAAATGAAAAGATAAACACAAAATGAAAAAGATAAACACAAAATGAAAAGATAAACACAAAAAAGATAAACACAAAAAAGAAAAGATAAACACAAAAATGAAAAAGATAAACACAAAAAAGAAAAATATAAACACAAAAATGAAAAAAAATAAACACAAAAAAGAAAAAGATAAACACAAAAAAGAAAAAGATAAACACAAAAATGAAAAAGATAAACACAAAATGAAAAAGATAAACACAAAAATGAAAAAGATAAACACAAAAAAGAAAAGATAAACACAAAATGTAAAAGATAAACACAAAATGAAAAAGATAAATACAAAATGAAAAGATAAACACAAAAAATTAAAGAGATAAACACAAAATGAAAAAGATAAACACAAAATGAAATAGATAAACACAAAAATGAAAAAGATAAACACAAAATGAAAAAGATAAACACAAAATGAAAAGAAAAACACAAAGTGAAAAAGATAAACACAAAATGAAAAAGATAAACACAAAATGAAAAGATAAACACGAAAAAGAAAAGATAAACACAAAATGAAAAAGATAAACACAAAATGAAAAGATAAACACAAAAAAGATAAACACAAAAAAGAAAAGATAAACACAAAATGAAAAAGATAAACACAAAATGAAAAGATAAACACAAAAAAGATAAACACAAAAAAGAAAAGATAAACACAAAAATGAAAAAGATAAACACAAAAAAGAAAAAGATAAACACAAAAATGAAAAAGATAAACACAAAAAAGAAAAAGATAAACACAAAAAAGAAAAAGATAAACACAAAAATGAAAAAGATAAACACAAAATGAAAAAGATAAACACAAAAATGAAAAAGATAAACACAAAAATGAAAAAGATAAACACAAAAAAGGAAAAGATAAACACAAAAAAGGAAAAGATAAACACAAAATAAAAAGATAAACACAAAAATGAAAAAGATAAACACAAAATGAAAAAGATAAACACAAAATGAAAAGAAAAACACAAAGTGAAAAAGATAAACACAAAATGAAAAAGATAAACACAAAATGAAAAGATAAACACAAAAAAGAAAAGATAAACACAAAAATGAAAAGATAAACACAAAATGAAAAAGATAAACACAAAATGAAAAGATAAACACAAAAAAGGTAAACACAAAAAAGAAAAGATAAACACAAAATGAAAAAGATAAACACAAAATGAAAAGATAAACACAAAAAAGATAAACACAAAAAAGAAAAGATCAACACAAAAATGAAAAAGATTAACACAAAAAATAAAAATATAAACACAAAAATGAAAAAGATAAACACAAAATGAAAAAGATAAACACAAAAATGAAAAAGATAAACACAAAAAAGAAAAGATCAACACAAAATAAAATGATAAAGAACAAAATGAAAAAGATAAACACAAAAATGAAAAAGACAAACACAAAAATGAAAAAGATAAACACAAAAAAGGAAAAGATAAACACAAAATAAAAAGATAAACACAAAAATGAAAAAGATAAACACAAAAATTAAAGAGATAAACACAAAATGAAAAAGATAAACACAAAATGAAAAAGATAAATACAAAATGAAAAGATAAACACAAAAAATTAAAGAGATAAACACAAAATGAAAAAGATAAACACAAAATGAAATAGATAAACACAAAATGAAATAGATAAACACAAAAATGAAAAAGATAAACACAAAATGAAAAAGATAAACACAAAATGAAAAGAAAAACACAAAGTGAAAAAGATAAACACAAAATGAAAAAGATAAACACAAAATGAAAAGATAAACACAAAGTGAAAAAGATAAACACAAAATGAAAAAGATAAACACAAAATGAAAAGATAAACACAAAAAAGAAAAGATAAACACAAAAATGAAAAGATAAACACAAAATGAAAAAGATAAACACAAAAAAGAAAAGATAAACACAAAATAAAATGATAAAGAACAAAATGAAAAAGATAAACACAAAAATGAAAAAGACAAACACAAAAATGAAAAAGATAAACACAAAAAAGGAAAGATAAACACAAAATAAAAAGATAAACACAAAAATTAAAGAGATAAACACAAAATGAAAAAGATAAACACAAAAATAAAAAGATCAACACAAAAATGAAAAAGATAAACACAAAAATTAAAGAGATAAACACAAAATGAAAAAGATAAACACAAAATGAAAAAGATAAACACAAAAATGAAAAAGATAAATGCAAAAATGAAAAAGATAAACACACAAATGAAAAAGATAAACACACAAATGAAAAAGATAAACACAAAAATGAAAAAGATAAACACAAAATGAAAAAGATAAACACAAAAATAAAAAGATAAACACAAAAATGAAAAAGATAAACACAAAAATTAAAGAGATAAACACAAAATGAAAAAGATAAACACAAAAATAAAAAGATCAACACAAAAATGAAAAAGATAAACACAAAAATTAAAGAGATAAACACAAAATGAAAAAGATAAACACACAAATGAAAAAGATAAACACAAAAATTAAAGAGATAAACACAAAATGAAAAAGATAAACACAATAATGAAAAAGATAAACACAAAAATTAAAGAGATAAACACAAAATGAAAAAGATAAACACAAAAATTAAAGAGATAAACACAAAATGAAAAAGATAAACACAAAAATTAAAGAGATAAACACAAAATGAAAAAGATAAACACAAAATGAAAAAGATAAACACAAAAATGAAAAAGATAAACGCAAAAATGAAAAAGATAAACACAAAATGAAAAAGATAAACACACAAATGAAAAAGATAAACACAAAAATGAAAAAGATAAACACAAAATGAAAAGATAAATACAAAATGAAAAAGATAAACACAAAAAAGATAAACGCAAAAAAGAAAAGATAAACACAAAATGAAAAGATAAACACAAAATGAAAAGATAAACACAAAAAAGAAAAGATAAACACAAAATAGATAAACACAAAAAAGAAAAGATAAACACAAAATAAAATGATAAAGAACAAAATGAAAAAGATAAACACAAAATAGATAAACACAAAAAAGAAAAGATAAACACAAAAAGATAAACACAAAAAAGAAAAGATAAACACAAAAAAGGAAAGATAAACACAAAATGAAATGATAAAGAACAAAATGAAAAAGATAAACACAAAAATGAAAAAGATAAACACAAAAAAGGAAAGATAAACACAAAATAAAATGATAAAGAACAAAATGAAAAAGATTTTAAAAAAATGAAAAAGATAAACACAAAAATGAAAAAGATAAACACAAAAATTGAAAAGATAAACACAAAACTTAAAGAGATAAACACAAAATGAAAAAGATAAACACAAAAATAAAAAGATAAACACAAAAATGAAAAAGATAAACACAAAAATTAAAGAGATAAACACAAAATGAAAAAGATAAACACAAAAATAAAAAGATAAACACAAAAATGAAAAAGATAAACACAAAAAAGAAAAGATAAACACAAAATAAAATGATAAAGAACAAAATGAAAAAGATAAACACAAAAAAGGAAAGATAAACACAAAATGAAAAAGATAAATACAAAATGAAAAAGATAAACACAAAAATGAAAAAGATAAACACAAAATGAAAAGATAAACACAAAAAAGATAAACACAAAAATGAAAAAGATAAGCACAAAATGAAAAGATAAACACAAAAAAGATAAACACAAAAAAGAAAAGATAAACACAAAAATGAAAAAGATAAACACAAAAAAGAAAAAGATAAACACAAAAAATTAAAGAGATAAACACAAAATGAAAAAGATAAACACAAAAATAAAAAGATAAACACAAAAATGAAAAAGATAAACACAAAAAAGATAAACACAAAAAAGAAAAGATAAACACAAAAATGAAAAAGATAAACACAAAATGAAAAGATAAACACAAAAAAGATAAACACAAAAAAGAAAAGATAAACACAAAAATGAAAAAGATAAACACAAAATGAAAAAGATAAACACAAAATAAAAAGATAAACACAAAAAAGATAAACACAAAAAAGATAAACACAAAAAAGGAAAGATAAACACAAAATAAAATGATAAAGAACAAAATGAAAAAGATTTTTAAAAAATGAAAACGATTAAAAAAAATGAAAAAGATAAACACAAAAATGAAAAAGATAAACACAAAAATTAAAGAGATAAACACAAAATGAAAAAGATAAACACAAAAATAAAAAGATAAACACAAAAATGAAAAAGATAAACACAAAAAATTAAAGAGATAAACACAAAATGAAAAAGATAAACACAAAAAATTAAAGAGATAAACACAAAATGAAAAAGATAAACACAAAAATGAAAAAGATAAACACAAAATGAAAAAGATAAACACAAAATGAAAAAGATAAACACAAAAATTAAAAAGATAAACACAAAAATTAAAAAGATAAACACAAAATGAAAAGATAAATACAAAATGAAAAAGATAAACACAAAAAGAAAAGATAAACACAAAATAAAATGATAAAGAACAAAATGAAAAAGATAAACACAAAAAAGGAAAGATAAACACAAAATGAAAAAGATAAACACAAAAAAGATGAACACAAAAAAGAAAAGACAAACACAAAATAAAATGATAAAGAACAAAATGAAAAAGATAAACACAAAATGAAAAAGATAAATACAAAATGAAAAAGATAAACACAAAAATGAAAAAGATAAACACACAATGAAAAGATAAACACAAAAAAGATAAACACAAAAAAGAAAAGATAAACACAAAAATGAAAAAGATAAGCACAAAATGAAAAGATAAACACAAAAAAGATAAACACAAAAAAGAAAAGATAAACACAAAAATGAAAAAGATAAACACAAAATGAAAAGATAAACACAAAAAAGATAAACACAAAAAAGAAAAGATAAACACAAAAATGAAAAAGATAAACACAAAATGAAAAAGATAAACACAAAAATTAAAGAGATAAACACAAAATGAAAAAGATAAACACAAAAAATTAAAGAGATAAACACAAAATGAAAAAGATAAACACAAAAATGAAAAAGATAAACACAAAATGAAAAGATAAACACAAAAAAGATAAACACAAAAAAGAAAAGATAAACACAAAAGTGAAAAAGATAAACACAAAATGAAAAGATAAACACAAAAAATAAAAGATAAACACAAAAATGAAAAAGATAAACACAAAATGAAAAAGATAAACACAAAAAGGAAAAAGATAAACACAAAATGAAAAAGATCAACACAAAAATTAAAAAGATAAACACAAAAATTAAAAAGATAAACACAAAATGAAAATATAAATACAAAATGAAAAAGATAAACACAAAAAAGAAAAGATAAACACAAAATAAAATGATAAAGAACAAATTGAAAAAGATAAACACAAAAAAGATAAACACAAAAAAGGAAAGTTAAACACAAAATGAAAAAGATAAATACAAAATGAAAAAGATAAACACAAAAATGAAAAAGATAAACACAAAATGAAAAGATAAACACAAAAAAGATAAACACAAAAAAGAAAAGATAAACACAAAAATGAAAAAGATAAACACAAAATGAAAAGATAAACACAAAAAAGATAAACACAAAAAAGAAAAGATAAACACAAAAATGAAAAAGATAAACACAAAATGAAAAAGATAAACACAAAAATTAAAGAGATAAACACAAAATGAAAAAGATAAACACAAAAATTAAAGAGATAAACACAAAATGAAAAAGATAAACACAAAAAATTAAAGAGATAAACACAAAATGAAAAATATAAACACAAAAAGATAGTTTTTAATGTGATTAGAAAAGGTTTTAATATTTAATTCTGTTTTCACCAAATGTATTTGAACCAACAAGATTTCTTTTTAAAAGTATAAATGTATGATCATGTGACTTCAGTGGCTCCAGGAACACAAACGAAAAATAAACACATAATTATTGTGTATAAATAGAGAAGTTATGAAAATAATGTTTTCTACATTTTATTGACATTTCCTTGAAAGTTATTCTGCATCTTCCTGCAGCATCTCGTGTTCGGGATCAAGTCCTTCATCGCGTATCTGATCCCAGACATTCCCAAAGGTCTGTGTGATCGGATGAGGAGGGAAAAGTTCCTGATGCAGGAAATGATGTACGAGGCTGAGCTGGAACATCTGCAGAAGGAGAGGAAGAAGAACGGACGACGTTATCACCACGAGTGGCCTTAGCTTCCTCTTCCTCTTCCTCTTCCTCTTCCTCTTCCTCTTCCTCTTCCTTTTCCTCCTCTGCCTCTTCCTCTTCCTCCTCCTCTTCCTCTTCCTCTTCCTCCTCCTCTTCCTCTTCCTCTTCCTCTTCCTCTTCCTCTTCCTCTTCCTCTTCCTCTTCCTCTTCCTCTTCCTCTTCCTCTTCCTCCTCTTCCTCCTCTGCCTCCTCTTCCTCTTCCTCTTCCTCTTCCTCTTCCTCCTCCTCTTCCTCTTCCTCTTCCTCTTCCTCCTCCTCTTCCTCTTCCTCTTCCTCTTCCTCTTCCTCTTCCTCTTCCTCCTCCTCTTCCTCTTCCTCTTTCTCTTCCTCTTCCTCTTCCTCTTCCTCTTCCTCTTCCTCTTCCTCCTCTTCCTCCTCTGCCTCCTCTTCCTCTTCCTCTTCCTCTTCCTCTTCCTCTTCCTCTTCCTCTTCCTCTTCCTCTTCCTCTTCCTCTTCCTCTTCCTCCTCCTCCTCCTCCTCCTCCTCAGTTCAGTGTGACCACCAAAGACAAACCGATCCTGCTCTAAATCTTCTCTCAGCTTCAGACCATCTGTCTCAACGGTTCATCCTCGTCACAGCTTCTCTGGAATCAATTGTAACGTTTTCTATGCAGATCAAGAGCTGAAGCTCTTTCTCTCTCTGAGGCAGCTTCTCTTCTTCCTTCTCTTCTTCCTTCTCTTCTTCCTTCTCTTCTTCCTTCTCTTCTTCCTTCTCTTCTTCCTTCTCTTCTTCCTTCTCTTCTTCCTTCTCTTCTTCCTTCTCTTCTTCCTTCTCTTCTTCCTTCTCTTCTTCCTTCTCTTCTTCCTTCTCTTCTCCTTCTCTTCTTCCTTCTCTTCTCCTTCTCTTCTCCTTCTCTTCTTCCTTCTCTTCTTCCTTCTCTTCTTCCTTCTCTTCTTCCTTCTCTTCTTCCTTCTCTTCTCCTTCTCTTCTTCCTTCTCTTCTTCCTTCTCTTCTTCCTTCTCTTCTTCCTTCTCTTCTTCCTTCTCGTCCTGCTGCAAGTCTGGTGATGATAACGACGTTCATGGGATCATAACGACCTTCATGGGATCATAACGACCTTCATGTGATCATAACAACCTTCATGTGATCATTACGACCTTCATGGGATCATTACGACCTTCATGGGATCATAACGACCTTCATGGGATCATAACGACCTTCATGTGATCATAACGACCTTCATGGGATCATTACGACCTTCATGGGATCATAACGACCTTCATGTGATCATAACGACCTTCATGGGATCATAACGACCTTCATGTGATCATAACGACCTTCATGTGATCATAACGACCTTCATGTGATCATAACGACCTTCATGTGATCATTACGACCTTCATGTGATCATAACGACCTTCATGTGATCATAACGACCTTCATGTGATCATAACGACCTTCATGTTATCATAACGACCTTCATGTGATCATAACGACCTTCATGGGATCATAACGACCTTCATGTGATCATTACGACCTTCATGGGATCATAACGACCTTCATGTGATCATTACGACCTTCATGTGATCATAACGACCTTCATGGGATCATAACGACCTTCATGTGATCATTACGACCTTCATGTGATCATAACGACCTTCATGTGATCATAACGACCTTCATGTGATCATAACGACCTTCATGTGATCATAACGACTTTCATGTGATCATTACGACCTTCATGGGATCATAACGACCTTCATGGGATCATAACGACCTTCATGGGATCATAACGACCTTCATGGGATCAAAACGACCTTCGACCTCAGCATGTGTCGACATCAGACGCCTTTTTTCTGCAGAAGAGAAAAACATTTGATTCCCTTTTTAAACTGCATGATGTTAAGGACGGATTAATGTGTGAGTGAGTAGATATGTGTGTGTATATAAGTGTGTGTGTGCTTCAGCTGCTTGTGTTGCAGGTGAACTGGTGTGTGTTTGTGCCTCTTGAGTGCCTGCTCGTGCTCACGTGTTTAGCTATCGCGGCTAACGATGTGCTAATGATACGCTAACGATGTGCTAATGATACGCTAACGATACGCTAACGATACGCCCCGTAACGTGTGTGTGTGTGTGTGTGTTTGCACAACCACCACAAAATCTGCTCTTCCAGTTTTTCTAATGTTTTTCTGGAGAAAGTCCTGAACGAAGACTCACAGTTTAACTGAAATGTTCGATCAATGACGTGCGAGAAAGAAGAGACTTTTCAAGAGTCTTTTCAAGAGACTTTTCAAGAGACTTTTCAAGAGTCTTTTCAAGAGTCTTTTCAATAGTCTTTTCAGAGTCTTTTCAAGAGACTTTTCGAGAGTCTTTTCAAGAGACTTTTCAAGAATCGTTTCAAGAGACTATTCAAGAGTCTTTTCAAGAGTCTTTTCAAAAGTCTTTTCAAGAGTCTTTTCAAGAGACTTTTCAAGAGACTTTTCAAGAGTCTTTTCAAGAGTCTTTTCAAGAGTCTTCCAAGAGTCTTTCAAGAGACTTTTCAAAAGTCTTTTCAAGAGTCTTTTCAAGAGTCTTTTCAAGAGTCTTTTCAGAGTCTTTTCAAGAGACTTTTCAAAAGTATTTTCCGAGTCTTTTCAAGAGTCTTTTCAGGAGTCTTTTCAGGAGTCTTTTCGAGAGTCTTTTCAAGAGACTTTTCAAGAATCTTTTCAAGAGACTTTTCAAGAGACTTTTCAAGAGACTTTTCAAGTGTCTTTTCAGAGTCGTTTCAAGAGACTTTTCAAGAGGCTTTTCAGAGTATTTTCAAGAGTCTCTTCAGAGTCTTTTCAAGAGTCTTTTCAAGAATCTTTTCAAGAGTCTTTTCGAGAGTCTTTTCAAGAGACTTTTCAAGAGTATTTTCAAGAGACTTTTCAAGAGACTTTTCAAAAGTCTTTTCAGAGTCTTTTCAAGAGTCTTTTCAAGAGTCTTTTCAGAGTCTTCCAAGAGTCTTTCAAGAGACTTTTCAAGAATCTTTTCAGAGTCTTTCAAGATACTTTTCAAAATACTTTTCAAGAATATTTTCAAGAGTCTTTCCAAGAGTCTTTCCAAGAGTAATTTCAAGAGACTTTTCAATAGTCTTTTCAAGAATCTTTTCAAGAGTCTTTCAAGAGACTTTTCAAGATACTTTTCAAAAGACTTTTCAAAAGACTTTTAAAGAATATTTTCAAGAGACTTTTCAAGAGACTTTTCAGAGTCTTTTCAAGAGACTTTTCAAGAGTCTTTTCAGAGTCTTTTCAAGAATCTTTTCAAGAGACTTTTCAAGAGTCTTTTCAAGAGTCTTTTCAAGGGTCTTTTCAAGAGTCTTTTCAAGAGACTTTTCAGGAGTCTTTTCAAGAGACTTTTCAAGAGTCTTTTCAGAGTCTTTTCAAGAATCTTTTCAAGAGACTTTTCAAGAGTCTTTTCAAGAGTCTTTTCAAGGGTCTTTTCAAGAGTCTTTTCAAGAGACTTTTCAGGAGTCTTTTCGAGAGTCTTTTCAAGAGACATTTCAAGAATCTTTTCAAGAGACTTTTCAAGAGTATTTTCAAGAGTCTTTTCAGAGTCTTTTCAAGAGACTTTTCAAAAGTATTTTCAAAAGTCTTTTCAGAGTCTTTTCAAGAGACTTTTCAAGAATCTTTTCAGAGTCTTTTCAAGAATCTTTTCAGAGTCTTTCAAGATACTTTTCAAAAGACTTTTCAAGAGTCTTTTCAAGAGACTTTTCAAGAGTCTTTCCAAGAGTCGCGAGCGATAGGATTGATGATTTACACAACGATGTTTGTTTGCTGCTATTGGCTGCTCATGTCTTGAACCTTTTTTATATTTCTCTGGACTTGAAAATATCTGTTATTGATGACAAATGTCAAAATCAAAACATACGTACGGAGGCCCTGAAGGGACATGATCTGTGTATAACTATAAATATATATATAATTATATACAGATCATCTCCAGGTGTCTCTGGTGAATCAAAGTCTTGTTGATCTTCTCTATGTTTTCGACGCATGAAAAGCTTCAGTTCGATGACTTCAGTGAACGACTGTAATAACGAGTAATAACTCGTGAAGAAGAATCTATGCATGTTTTACTTTCCTTCACGTGAGCAGAAGAACACGTGACCTCGGCTGTCGTCACTTCTTCGCCGCCTTCACAGTGAGCGAGTGATGATGTCACACGTTCTTCTGCTCACTGACGGCGACGTCAGCACAATAAAGCGTTGTCATGACGACACGTTCAACCTGAACGATGACGAGTGTTGACTTGGTCCTGTTTACATGTACAAACATTGAACTGTATGAAAACATTGTAACATACGTGTGGATCTGATTCTACTGTGCAATAAATCAATCTTTTCAAGAAAGACTCGTCGATCTGACTTTATATCAGAGAGAAGTAAGTAAGAAAAGATGCTTTTGATCTAACATGACGACACGGGTTCTCAGCACACACACGTCCACACACGTGTTATTTGAGCAGCAAATATCTTGACATTTCATCAATAGATGTAATATTTTATAAATAAATGTAATATTTCATCAATAGATGTTATATTTTATGAATACATTTATTATTTCATTTTCATCACTATATTAATAACATTAACATACATATATATATACATAGATGTATCTATGTATATATATATGTATGTATCTATATTTAATATCTATATATAAATATATTTATATATACAGTACTATATATCATGCGTAGTTATGAGTAACTATTAGAGTATATAAATATCAAACATAAACACAGTTTGTTGGACTGTAATGATCGACGTCGTGAATCTAATGTTTTGTTGATTCAACATTTTTTCGTGGAACAAACTCTTCAGGATCAACTTCTCTGACATTTAACCACAAATCCTGCTGAGAACGTTCGTGGAAGATTGAATTTCCCTGGTATGAGCAGAACTTCACGAGTCGAGTGTTTCTGCGGAAGATTCTGCGGCAGGAACGAGAAAATAAACAACTGAGAAGGTGTTCGTGGCTGAGAGTGAAGGTTCTGAGATGTTACTTTAGAGACTCGTGAACACAAGGAGTCGATCGTGTCATGAAGGTTTGAAGATGTTTGTAGAAGAAGCTTCTTAACTCTGAGATGTTACTTTAGAGACTCGTGAACAGAAGGAGTCGATCGTGTCATGAAGGTTTGAAGATGTTTGTAGAAGAAGCTTCTTAACTCTGAGATGTTACTTTAGAGACTCGTGAACAGAAGGAGTCGATCGTGTCATGAAGGTTTAAAGATGTTTGTAGAAGAAGCTTCTTAACTCTGAGATGTTACTTTAGAGACTCGTGAACAGAAGGAGTCGATCGTGTCATGAAGGTTTAAAGATGTTTGTAGAAGAAGCTTCTTAACTCTGAGATGTTACTTTAGAGACTCGTGAACAGAAGGAGTCGATCGTGTCATGAAGGTTTAAAGATGTTTGTAGAAGAAGCTTCTTAACTCTGAGATGTTACTTTAGAGACTCGTGAACAGAAGGAGTCGATCGTGTCATGAAGGTTTGAAGATGTTTGTAGAAGAAGCTTCTTAACTCTGAGATGTTACTTTAGAGACTCGTGAACAGAAGGAGTCGATCGTGTCATGAAGGTTTGAAGATGTTTGTAGAAGAAGCTTCTTAACTCTGAGATGTTACTTTAGAGACTCGTGAACAGAAGGAGTCGATCGTGTCATGAAGGTTTGAAGATGTTTGTAGAAGAAGCTTCTTAACTCTGAGATGTTACTTTAGAGACTCGTGAACAGAAGGAGTCGATCGTGTCATGAAGGTTTGAAGATGTTTGTAGAAGAAGCTTCTTAACTCTGAGATGTTACTTTAGAGACTTGTGAACAGAAGGAGTCGATCGTGTCATGAAGGTTTGAAGATGTTTGTAGAAGAAGCTTCTTAACTCTGAGATGTTACTTTAGAGACTCGTGAACAGAAGGAGTCGATCGTGTCATGAAGGTTTGAAGATGTTTGTAGAAGAAGCTTCTTAACTCTGAGATGTTACTGTTACTTTAGAGTCTCTTGAACAGAAGGAGTCGGTCGTGTCATGAAGGTTTAAAGATGTTTGTAGAAGAAGCTTCTTAACTCTGAGATGTTACTTTAGAGACTCGTGAACAGAAGGAGTCGATCGTGTCGTGAAGGTTTGAAGGTGTTTCTAGAAGAAGCTTCTTAACTCTGAGATGTTACTTTAGAGACTCGTGAACAGAAGGAGTCGATCAAACATGAAGGTTTGAAGATGTTTGTAGAAGAAGCTTCTTAACCCTGAGATGTTACCTTAGAGACTCGTGAACAGAAGGAGTCGATCGTGTCATGAAGGTTTGAAGATGTTTGTAGAAGAAGCTTCTTAACTCTGAGATGTTACTTTAGAGTCTCTTGAAAAGAAGGAGTCGATCGTGTCATGAAGGTTTAAAGATGTTTGTAGAAGAAGCTTCTTAACTCTGAGATCTTACTTTAGAGTCTCTTGAACAGAAGGAGTCGATCGAGTCATGAAGGTTTGAATATGTTTGTAGAAGAAGCTTCTTAACTCTGAGATGTTACTTTAGAGACTCGTGAACAGAAGGAGTCGATCGTGTCATGAAGGTTTAAAGATGTTTGTAGAAGAAGCTTCTTAACTCTGAGATCTTACTTTAGAGACTCGTGAACAGAAGGAGTCGATCGTGTCATGAAGGTTTAAAGATGTTTGTAGAAGAAGCTTCTTAACTCTGAGATGTTACTTTAGAGACTCGTGAACAGAAGGAGTCGATCGTGTCATGAAGGTTTAAAGATGTTTGTAGAAGAAGCTTCTTAACTCTGAGATGTTACTTTAGAGACTCGTGAACAGAAGGAGTCGATCGTGTCATGAAGGTTTAAAGATGTTTGTAGAAGAAGCTTCTTAACTCTGAGATGTTACTTTAGAGACTCGTGAACAGAAGGAGTCGATCGTGTCATGAAGGTTTGAAGATGTTTGTAGAAGAAGCTTCTTAACTCTGAGATGTTACTTTAGAGACTCGTGAACAGAAGGAGTCGATCGTGTCATGAAGGTTTGAAGGTGTTTGTAGAAGAAGCTTCTTAACTCTGAGATGTTACTTTA
>NW_028258681.1:60000-64186 GCF_982586985.1 Callionymus lyra
GTTGATACTAGTTGATGTTTAATGACACCAGAGTTGATACTAGTTGATGTTTAATGACACCAGAGTTGATACTTGTTGATGTTTAATGACACCAGAGTTGATACTAGTTGATGTTTAATGACACCAGAGTTGATACTAGTTGATGTTTAATGACACCAGAGTTGATACTTGTTGATGTTTAATGACACCAGAGTTGATACTTGTTGATGTTTAATGACACCAGAGTTGATACTAGTTGATGTTTAATGACACCAGAGTTGATACTAGTTGATGTTTAATGACACCAGAGTAGATACTAGTTGATGTTTAATGACACCAGAGTTGATACTAGTTGATGTTTAATGACACCAGAGTAGATACTAGTTGATGTTTAATGACACCAGAGTTGATACTAGTTGATGTTTAATGACACCAGAGTTGATACTAGTTGATGTTTAATGACACCAGAGTTGATACTAGTTGATGTTTAATGACACCAGAGTTGATACTTGTTGATGTTTAATGACACCAGAGTTGATACTAGTTGATGTTTAATGACACCAGAGTTGATACTAGTTGATGTTTAATGACACCAGAGTTGATACTAGTTGATGTTTAATGACACCAGAGTTGATACTAGTTGATGATTAATGTCACCAGAGTTGATACTAGTTGATGTTTAATGACACCAGAGTTGATACTAGTTGATGTTTAATGACACCAGAGTTGATACTAGTTGATGTTTAATGACACCAGAGTTGATACTAGTTGATGTTTAATGACACCAGAGTTGATACTAGTTGATGTTTAATGACAGCAGAGTTGATACTAGTTGATGTTTAATGACACCAGAGTTGATACTAGTTGATGTTTAATGACACCAGAGTTGATACTTGTTGATGTTTAATGACACCAGAGTTGATACTAGTTGATGTTTAATGACACCAGAGTTGATACTAGTTGATGTTTAATGACACCAGAGTTGATACTAGTTGATGTTTAATGACACCAGAGTTGATACTAGTTGATGATTAATGTCACCAGAGTTGATACTAGTTGATGTTTAATGACACCAGAGTTGATACTAGTTGATGTTTAATGACACCAGAGTTGATACTAGTTGATGTTTATTGACACCAGAGTTGATACTAGTTGATGTTTAATGACACCAGAGTTGATACTAGTTGATGTTTAATGACACCAGAGTTGATACTAGTTGATGTTTAATGACACCAGAGTTGATACTAGTTGATCTTTAATGACACCAACCAGAGTTGATACTAGTTGATGTTTAATGACACCAGAGTTGATACTAGTTGATGTTTAATGACACCAGAGTTGATACTAGTTGATGTTTGATGACACCAGAGTTGATACTAGTTGATGTTTAATGACACCAGAGTTGATACTAGTTGATGTTTAATGACACCAGAGTTGATACTAGTTGATGTTTAATGACACCAGAGTTGATCGTAGTTGATGTTTAATGACACCAGAGTTGATCGTAGTTGATGTTTAATGACACCAGAGTTGATACTAGTTGATGTTTAATGACACCAGAGTTGATACTAGATGATGTTTAATGACACCAGAGTTGATACTTGTTGATGTTTAATGACACCAGAGTTGATACTAGTTGATGTTTAATGACGCCAGAGTTGATACTAGTTGATGATTAATGACACCAGAGTTTATACTAGTTGATGTTTAATGACACCAGAGTTGATACTAGTTGATGTTTAATGACACCAGAGTTGATACTAGTTGATGTTTAATGACGCCAGAGTTGATACTAGTTGATGATTAATGACACCAGAGTTTATACTAGTTGATGTTTAATGACACCAGAGTTGATACTAGTTGATGTTTAATGACACCAGAGTTGATACTAGTTGATGTTTAATGACACCAGAGTTGATACTAGTTGATGTTTAATGACACCAGAGTTGATACTAGTTGATGTTTAATGACACCAGAGTTGATACTAGTTGATGTTTAATGACACCAGAGTTGATACTAGTTGATGTTTAATGACACCAGAGTTGATACTAGTTGATGTTTAATGACACCAGAGTTGATACTAGTTGATGTTTAATGACACCAGAGTTGATACTAGTTGATGTTTAATGACACCAGAGTTGATACTAGTTGATGTTTAATGACACCAGAGTTGATACTAGTTGATGTTTAATGACACCAGAGTTGATACTAGTTGATGTTTAATGACACCAGAGTTGATACTAGTTGATGTTTAATGACACCAGAGTTGATACTAGTTGATGTTTAATGACACCAGAGTTGATACTAGTTGATGTTTAATGACACCAGAGTTGATACTAGTTGATGTTTAATGACACCAGAGTTGATATTAGTTGATGTTTAATGACACCAGAGTTGATACTAGTTGATGTTTAATGACACCAGAGTTGATACTAGTTGATGTTTGATGACACCAGAGTTGATACTAGTTGATGTTTAATGACACCAGAGTTGATACTAGTTGATGTTTAATGACACCAGAGTTGATACTAGTTGATGTTTAATGACACCAGAGTTGATCGTAGTTGATGTTTAATGACACCAGAGTTGATCGTAGTTGATGTTTAATGACACCAGAGTTGATACTAGTTGATGTTTAATGACACCAGAGTTGATACTAGATGATGTTTAATGACACCAGAGTTGATACTTGTTGATGTTTAATGACACCAGAGTTGATACTAGTTGATGTTTAATGACGCCAGAGTTGATACTAGTTGATGATTAATGACACCAGAGTTTATACTAGTTGATGTTTAATGACACCAGAGTTGATACTAGTTGATGTTTAATGACACCAGAGTTGATACTAGTTGATGTTTAATGACGCCAGAGTTGATACTAGTTGATGATTAATGACACCAGAGTTTATACTAGTTGATGTTTAATGACACCAGAGTTGATACTAGTTGATGTTTAATGACACCAGAGTTGATACTAGTTGATGTTTAATGACACCAGAGTTGATACTAGTTGATGTTTAATGACACCAGAGTTGATACTAGTTGATGTTTAATGACACCAGAGTTGATACTAGTTGATGTTTAATGACACCAGAGTTGATACTAGTTGATGTTTAATGACACCAGAGTTGATACTAGTTGATGTTTAATGACACCAGAGTTGATACTAGTTGATGTTTAATGACACCAGAGTTGATACTAGTTGATGTTTAATGACACCAGAGTTGATACTAGTTGATGTTTAATGACACCAGAGTTGATACTAGTTGATGTTTAATGACACCAGAGTTGATACTAGTTGATGTTTAATGACACCAGAGTTGATACTAGTTGATGTTTAATGACACCAGAGTTGATACTAGTTGATGTTTAATGACACCAGAGTTGATACTAGTTGATGTTTAATGACACCAGAGTTGATACTAGTTGATGTTTAATGACACCAGAGTTGATATTAGTTGATGTTTAATGACACCAGAGTTGATACTAGTTGATGTTTAATGACACCAGAGTTGATTATGTGTGTGTATGTGTGGCACGTTTATACTCTGTTGGATCAGAACCAGAACCACATGGCAAACCGGGATGGAAGAGAAAACATGTTTTGAGTCACTCGGGGACTTCAGGGGCCTCAGTGGCTCCAGAGCCTCAGGGTGAGGAATGTGTAACTCGAGTCCAGGAGGAAACTGTCAGCACCAGAGGAGAGAAGAGAGGGAGGAGAGGAGGTAGAGAAGAGAAGAAAGGAGGTAGAAAAGAGAGGAGGAGAGAAGAGAGGAGGTAGAGTAGAAAGGAGGTGGAGATGATGGAGTCTCTGCTGCTGCTCCTGCTTCTGTCCACGAGCTCCTGCTCTGCTCTCCACGAAGAAGGTCTTCAGGCTGAGATCTCCAACGGAAGCTTCCACCACTTCTTCGTTCCTGACGGTTACTACGACGACACGGAGGACCTGGAGCAGTGTCAGATGCTGTTCAGGTTCTCGGACGCTCGCTGCGGATCCTCGGAGGTCCAGGAGGTCCAGGAGGTCCGGGAGCAGCTGGTCCTGGTCCGGCTGCAGGCGGAGGAGGAGGCGCGGCGTCTGGACGGCGTCGCTCGCGCCGTCACTCGAGACCTGGACGGAGAGAAGACCTACGTGCAGCTGCTGGACCGGGAGCTGGTCCAGGTCCGCGAGGCCTTCACCGGCGTGGACTCGTCTCTGCAGGAGCTGGAGC
>NW_028258682.1:0-10000 GCF_982586985.1 Callionymus lyra
ACTTTTTTTTTTTTTTTACCCTCTTCAAAACTCCAACATTGATTTTTTGTTCCTTTTTTTACATCTTCAAAACTCCAAATTTTTTTTTTTTTTTTTTACCTCTTCAAAACTCCAACTTTTTTTTTTTTTTTACCTCTTCAAAACTCTACAATTTTTTTTTTTTTTTTTTTACCTCTTCAAAACTCCAAATTTTTTTTTTTTTTTTACCTCTTCAAAACTCCAACTTTTTTTTTTTTTTTTACCTCTTCAAAACTCTACAATTTTTTTTTTTTTTTTTTTTTACCTCTTCAAAACTCCAACTTTTTTTTTTTTACCTCTTCAAAACTCCAACTTTTTTTTTTTTTTTTTTTACCTCTTCAAAACTCCAACATTGATTTTTTGTTCCTTTTTTTACCTCTTCAAAACTCCACAATTTTTTTTTTTTTTTTTTTTTACCTCTTCAAAACTCCAACATTTTTTTTTTTTTTACCTCTTCAAAACTCCAACATTGATTTTTTGTTCTTTTTTCTACCTCTTCAAAACTCCACAATTTTTTTTTTTTTTTTTTTTTTACCTCTTCAAAACTCCAACATTGATTTTTTGTTCCTTTTTTTACCTCTTCAAAACTCAATTTTTTTTTTTTTTTTTTACCTCTTCAAAACTCCAACTTTTTTTTTTTTTTTACCTCTTCAAAACTCTACAATTTTTTTTTTTTTTTTTTTTACCTCTTCAAAACTCCAACTTTTTTTTTTTTTTACCTCTTCAAAACTCCAACTTTTTTTTTTTTTTTTTTTACCTCTTCAAAACTCCAACATTGATTTTTTGTTCCTTTTTTACCTCTTCAAAACTCTACAATTTTTTTTTTTTTTTTTTACCTCTTCAAAACTCCAACTTTTTTTTTTTTTTTTACCTCTTCAAAACTCTACAATTTTTTTTTTTTTTTTTTACCTCTTCAAAACTCCAATTTTTTTTTTTTTTTTTACCTCTTCAAAACTCCAACTTTTTTTTTTTTTTTTACCTCTTCAAAACTCCAACATTTTTTTTTTTTTACCTCTTCAAAACTCCAACATTGATTTTTTGTTCCTTTTTCTACCTCTTCAAAACTCCACAATTTTTTTTATTTTTTTTTTTACCTCTTCAAAACTCCAACATTTTTTTTTTTTACCTCTTCAAAACTCCAACATTGATTTTTTGTTCCTTTTTTTACCTCTTCAAAACTCCACAATTTTTTTTTTTTTTTTTTTTTTACCTCTTCAAAACTCCAACATTTTTTTTTTTTTACCTCTTCAAAACTCCAACATTGATTTTTTGTTCCTTTTTTCTACCTCTTCAAAACTCCACAATTTTTTTTATTTTTTTTTTTACCTCTTCAAAACTCCAACTTTTTTTTTTTTACCTCTTCAAAACTCCAACTTTTTTTTTTTTTTTTACCTCTTCAAAACTCTACAATTTTTTTTTTTTTTTTTTTTTTACCTCTTCAAAACTCCAACTTTTTTTTTTTTTACCTCTTCAAAACTCCAACTTTTTTTTTTTTTTTTTTACCTCTTCAAAACTCCAACATTGATTTTTTGTTCCTTTTTTTACCTCTTCAAAACTCCACAATTTTTTTTTTTTTTTTTTTTTTACCTCTTCAAAACTCCAACATTTTTTTTTTTTTACCTCTTCAAAACTCCAAATTTTTTTTTTTTTTACCTCTTCAAAACTCCTAAATTTTTTTTTTTTTTTTTTTACCTCTTCAAAACTCCAACTTTTTTTTTTTTTTTACCTCTTCAAAACTCCACAAATTTTTTTATATTTTTTTACCTCTTCAAAACTCCACAATTTTTTATTTATTTTTTTTACCTCTTCAAAACTCCAACATTGATTTTTTGTTCCTTTTTTTACCTCTCCAAAACTCCAAATTTTTTTTTTTTTTTTTACCTCTTCAAAACTCCAACTTTTTTTTTTTTTTTTTACCTCTTCAAAACTCTACAATTTATTATTTTTTTTTTTTACCTCTTCAAAACTCCAACTTTTTTTTTTTTTTACCTCTTCAAAACTCCAACATTGATTTTTTGTTCCTTTTTTTACATCTTCAAAACTCCAAATTTTTTTTTTTTTTTTTTACCTCTTCAAAAACTCCAACTTTTTTTTTTTTTTTACCTCTTCAAAACTCTACAATTTTTTTTTTTTTTTTTTTACCTCTTCAAAACTCCAAATTTTTTTTTTTTTTTTACCTCTTCAAAACTCCAACTTTTTTTTTTTTTTTTACCTCTTCAAAACTCTACAATTTTTTTTTTTTTTTTTTTTTACCTCTTCAAAACTCCAACTTTTTTTTTTTTTACCTCTTCAAAACTCCAACTTTTTTTTTTTTTTTTTTTACCTCTTCAAAACTCCAACATTGATTTTTTGTTCCTTTTTTTACCTCTTCAAAACTCCACAATTTTTTTTTTTTTTTTTACCTCTTCAAAACTCCAACTTTTTTTTTTTTTACCTCTTCAAAACTCCAACATTGATTTTTTGTTCCTTTTTTTACCTCTTCAAAACTCAATTTTTTTTTTTTTTTTTACCTCTTCAAAACTCCAACTTTTTTTTTTTTTTTTACCTCTTCAAAACTCCAACTTTTTTTTTTTTTTACCTCTTCAAAACTCCAACATTGATTTTTTGTTCCTTTTTTTACATCTTCAAAACTCCAAATTTTTTTTTTTTTTTTTTTTACCTCTTCAAAACTCCAACTTTTTTTTTTTTTTTACCTCTTCAAAACTCTACAATTTTTTTTTTTTTTTTTTTTACCTCTTCAAAACTCCAAATTTTTTTTTTTTTTTTACCTCTTCAAAACTCCAACTTTTTTTTTTTTTTTTACCTCTTCAAAACTCTACAATTTTTTTTTTTTTTTTTTACCTCTTCAAAACTCCAACTTTTTTTTTTTTTACCTCTTCAAAACTCCAACTTTTTTTTTTTTTTTTTTTACCTCTTCAAAACTCCAACATTGATTTTTTGTTCCTTTTTTACCTCTTCAAAACTCCACAATTTTTTTTTTTTTTTTTTTTACCTCTTCAAAACTCCAACATTTTTTTTTTTTTTACCTCTTCAAAACTCCAACATTGATTTTTTGTTCTTTTTTCTACCTCTTCAAAACTCCACAATTTTTTTTATTTTTTTTTTTTACCTCTTCAAAACTCCAATTTTTTTTTTTTTACCTCTTCAAAACTCCAACATTGATTTTTGTTCCTTTTTTTACCTCTTCAAAACTCAATTTTTTTTTTTTTTTTTACCTCTTCAAAACTCCAACTTTTTTTTTTTTTTTTTACCTCTTCAAAACTCTACAATTTTTTTTTTTTTTTTTTTTACCTCTTCAAAACTCCAACTTTTTTTTTTTTTTACCTCTTCAAAACTCCAACTTTTTTTTTTTTTTTTTTTACCTCTTCAAAACTCCAACATTGATTTTTTGTTCCTTTTTTACCTCTTCAAAACTCTACAATTTTTTTTATTTTTTTTTTTTTACCTCTTCAAAACTCCAACTTTTTTTTTTTTTTTTACCTCTTCAAAACTCTACAATTTTTTTTTTTTTTTTTTCCTCTTCAAAACTCCAAATTTTTTTTTTTTTTTACCTCTTCAAAACTCCAACTTTTTTTTTTTTTTTTACCTCTTCAATACTCCAACATTTTTTTTTTTTTACCTCTTCAAAACTCCAACATTGATTTTTTGTTCCTTTTTCTACCTCTTCAAAACTCCACAATTTTTTTTATTTTTTTTTTTTACCTCTTCAAAACTCCAACATTTTTTTTTTTTACCTCTTCAAAACTCCAACATTGATTTTTTGTTCCTTTTTTTACCTCTTCAAAACTCAATTTTTTTTTTTTTTTTTACCTCTTCAAAACTCCAACTTTTTTTTTTTTTTTTACCTCTTCAAAACTCTACAATTTTTTTTTTTTTTTTTTTTACCTCTTCAAAACTCCAACTTTTTTTTTTTTTTTACCTCTTCAAAACTCCAACTTTTTTTTTTTTTTTTTTTACCTCTTCAAAACTCCAACATTGATTTTTTGTTCCTTTTTTTACCTCTTCAAAACTCCACAATTTTTTTTTTTTTTTTTTTTTACCTCTTCAAAACTCCAACATTTTTTTTTTTTTACCTCTTCAAAACTCCAAATTTTTTTTTTTTTTACCTCTTCAAAACTCCTAAATTTTTTTTTTTTTTTTTTTACCTCTTCAAAACTCCAACTTTTTTTTTTTTTTTACCTCTTCAAAACTCCACAAATTTTTTTATATTTTTTTTACCTCTTCAAAACTCCACAATTTTTTATTTATTTTTTTTACCTCTTCAAAACTCCAACATTGATTTTTTGTTCCTTTTTTTACCTCTCCAAAACTCCAAATTTTTTTTTTTTTTTTTTACCTCTTCAAAACTCCAACTTTTTTTTTTTTTTTTTACCTCTTCAAAACTCTACAATTTATTTTTTTTTTTTTTTTACCTCTTCAAAACTCCAACTTTTTTTTTTTTTTACCTCTTCAAAACTCCAACATTGATTTTTTGTTCCTTTTTTTACATCTTCAAAACTCCAAATTTTTTTTTTTTTTTTTTTTACCTCTTCAAAACTCCAACTTTTTTTTTTTTTTTACCTCTTCAAAACTCTACAATTTTTTTTTTTTTTTTTACCTCTTCAAAACTCTACAATTTTTTTTTTTTTTTTTTTTACCTCTTCAAAACTCCAACATTTTTTTTTTTTTTACCTCTTCAAAACTCCAACATTGATTTTTTGTTCTTTTTTCTACCTCTTCAAAACTCCACAATTTTTTTTATTTTTTTTTTTTACCTCTTCAAAACTCCAATTTTTTTTTTTTACCTCTTCAAAACTCCAACATTGATTTTTTGTTCCTTTTTTTACCTCTTCAAAACTCAATTTTTTTTTTTTTTTTTTACCTCTTCAAAACTCCAACTTTTTTTTTTTTTTTTACCTCTTCAAAACTCTACAATTTTTTTTTTTTTTTTTTTTTTACCTCTTCAAAACTCCAACTTTTTTTTTTTTTTACCTCTTCAAAACTCCAACTTTTTTTTTTTTTTTTTTACCTCTTCAAAACTCCAACATTGATTTTTTGTTCCTTTTTTACCTCTTCAAAACTCTACAATTTTTTTTATTTTTTTTTTTTACCTCTTCAAAACTCCAACTTTTTTTTTTTTTTTTACCTCTTCAAAACTCTACAATTTTTTTTTTTTTTTTTTTCCTCTTCAAAACTCCAAATTTTTTTTTTTTTTTTACCTCTTCAAAACTCCAACTTTTTTTTTTTTTTTTACCTCTTCAATACTCCAACATTTTTTTTTTTTTACCTCTTCAAAACTCCAACATTGATTTTTTGTTCCTTTTTCTACCTCTTCAAAACTCCACAATTTTTTTTATTTTTTTTTTTTACCTCTTCAAAACTCCAACATTTTTTTTTTTTACCTCTTCAAAACTCCAACATTGATTTTTTGTTCCTTTTTTTACCTCTTCAAAACTCAATTTTTTTTTTTTTTTTACCTCTTCAAAACTCCAACTTTTTTTTTTTTTTTTACCTCTTCAAAACTCTACAATTTTTTTTTTTTTTTTTTTTACCTCTTCAAAACTCCAACTTTTTTTTTTTTTTACCTCTTCAAAACTCCAACTTTTTTTTTTTTTTTTTTTACCTCTTCAAAACTCCAACATTGATTTTTTGTTCCTTTTTTTACCTCTTCAAAACTCCACAATTTTTTTTTTTTTTTTTTTTTACCTCTTCAAAACTCCAACATTTTTTTTTTTTTACCTCTTCAAAACTCCAAATTTTTTTTTTTTTTACCTCTTCAAAACTCCTAAATTTTTTTTTTTTTTTTTTTACCTCTTCAAAACTCCAACTTTTTTTTTTTTTTTACCTCTTCAAAACTCCACAAATTTTTTTATATTTTTTTTACCTCTTCAAAACTCCACAATTTTTTATTTATTTTTTTTACCTCTTCAAAACTCCAACATTGATTTTTTGTTCCTTTTCTTACCTCTCCAAAACTCCAAATTTTTTTCTTTTTTTTTTACCTCTTCAAAACTCCAACTTTTTTTTTTTTTTTTTACCTCTTCAAAACTCTACAATTTATTTTTTTTTTTTTTTTACCTCTTCAAAACTCCAACTTTTTTTTTTTTTTTACCTCTTCAAAACTCCAACATTGATTTTTTGTTCCTTTTTTTACATCTTCAAAACTCCAAATTTTTTTTTTTTTTTTTTTTACCTCTTCAAAACTCCAACTTTTTTTTTTTTTTTACCTCTTCAAAACTCTACAATTTTTTTTTTTTTTTTTACCTCTTCAAAACTCTACAATTTTTTTTTTTTTTTTTTTTTACCTCTTCAAAACTCCAACTTTTTTTTTTTTTTTTACCTCTTCAAAACTCTACAATTTTTTTTTTTTTTTTTTTTTACCTCTTCAAAACTCCAACTTTTTTTTTTTTTACCTCTTCAAAACTCCAACTTTTTTTTTTTTTTTTTTTACCTCTTCAAAACTCCAACATTGATTTTTTGTTCCTTTTTCTACCTCTTCAAAACTCCACAATTTTTTTTTTTTTTTTTTTTACCTCTTCAAAACTCCAACATTGATTTTTTGTTCCTTTTTTTACCTCTTCAAAACTCAATTTTTTTTTTTTTTTTTTACCTCTTCAAAACTCCAACTTTTTTTTTTTTTTTTTACCTCTTCAAAACTCTACAATTTTTTTTTTTTTTTTTTTTTTACCTCTTCAAAACTCCAACTTTTTTTTTTTTTTTTTTTACCTCTTCAAAACTCCAACATTGATTTTTTGTTCCTTTTTTACCTCTTCAAAACTCTACAATTTTTTTTTTTTTTTTTTTTTACCTCTTCAAAACTCCAACTTTTTTTTTTTTTTTTACCTCTTCAAAACTCTACAATTTTTTTTTTTTTTTTTTTACCTCTTCAAAACTCCAAATTTTTTTTTTTTTTTTACCTCTTCAAAACTCCAACTTTTTTTTTTTTTTTTTTTACCTCTTCAAAACTCCAAATTTTTTTTTTTTTTTTACCTCTTCAAAACTCCAACTTTTTTTTTTTTTTTTTTTACCTCTTCAAAACTCCAACATTGATTTTTTGTTCCTTTTTTTACCTCTTCAAAACTCCACAATTTTTTTTTTTTTTTTTTTTTACCTCTTCAAAACTCCAACATTTTTTTTTTTTTTACCTCTTCAAAACTCCAACATTGATTTTTTGTTCCTTTTTCTACCTCTTCAAAACTCCACAATTTTTTTTATTTTTTTTTTTTACCTCTTCAAAACTCCAACTTTTTTTTTTTTACCTCTTCAAAACTCCAACATTGATTTTTTGTTCCTTTTTTTACCTCTTCAAAACTCAATTTTTTTTTTTTTTTTTTACCTCTTCAAAACTCCAACTTTTTTTTTTTTTTACCTCTTCAAAACTCCAACATTGATTTTTTGTTCCTTTTTTTACATCTTCAAAACTCCAAATTTTTTTTTTTTTTTTTACCTCTTCAAAACTCCAACTTTTTTTTTTTTTTTACCTCTTCAAAACTCTACAATTTTTTTTTTTTTTTTTTTTACCTCTTCAAAACTCCACAATTTTTTTTATTTTTTTTTTTTACCTCTTCAAAACTCCAACTTTTTTTTTTTTACCTCTTCAAAACTCCAACATTGATTTTTTGTTCCTTTTTTTACCTCTTCAAAACTCAATTTTTTTTTTTTTTTTTACCTCTTCAAAACTCCAACTTTTTTTTTTTTTTTACCTCTTCAAAACTCTACAATTTTTTTTTTTTTTTTTTTTTACCTCTTCAAAACTCCAACTTTTTTTTTTTTTTTACCTCTTCAAAACTCCACAAATTTTTTTATATTTTTTTTACCTCTTCAAAACTCCAACTTTTTTTTTTTTTTTTACCTCTTCAAAACTCTACAATTTTTTTTTTTTTTTTTTTTTTACCTCTTCAAAACTCCAACTTTTTTTTTTTTTACCTCTTCAAAACTCCAACTTTTTTTTTTTTTTTTTTTACCTCTTCAAAACTCCAACATTGATTTTTTGTTCCTTTTTTTACCTCTTCAAAACTCCACAATTTTTTTTTTTTTTTTACCTCTTCAAAACTCCAACATTTCTTTTTTTTTACCTCTTCAAAACTCCAACATTGATTTTTTGTTCCTTTTTTTACCTCTTCAAAACTCCACAATTTTTTTTATTTTTTTTTTTTACCTCTTCAAAACTCCAACTTTTTATTTTTTTTTACCTCTTCAAAACTCATTTTTTTTTATTTTTATTTTTTACCTCTTCAAAACTCCAACATTGATTTTTTGTTCCTTTTTTTACCTCTTCAAAACTCCAAATTTTTTTTTTTTTTTTTTTTACCTCTTCAAAACTCAATTTTTCTTTTTTTTTTTTACCTCTTCAAAACTCCAACTTTTTTTTTTTTTTTTACCTCTTCAAAACTCCAACTTTTTTTTTTTTTACCTCTTCAAAACTCCAACTTTTTTTTTTTTTTTTTTTACCTCTTCAAAACTCCATTTTTTTTTTTTTACCTCTTCAAAACTCCATCATTTTTTTTTTTTTTACCTCTTCAAAACTCCAACATTGATTTTTTGTTCCTTTTTTTACCTCTTCAAAACTCCAACTTTTTTTTTTTTTTTTTTACCTCTTCAAAACTCCAACTTTTTTTTTTTTTTTTACCTCTTCAAAACTCTACAATTTTTTTTTTTTTTTTTTTTTACCTCTTCAAAACTCCAACTTTTTTTTTTTTTTTTTTTACCTCTTCAAAACTCCAACATTGATTTTTTGTTCCTTTTTTTACCTCTTCAAAACTCCACAATTTTTTTTTTTTTTTTTTTTTACCTCTTCAAAACTCCAACATTTTTTTTTTTTTACCTCTTCAAAACTCCAACTTTTTTTTTTTTTTTACCTCTTCAAAACTCCACAAATTTTTTTATATTTTTTTTACCTCTTCAAAACTCCACAATTTTTTATTTATTTTTTTTACCTCTTCAAAACTCCAACATTGATTTTTTGTTCCTTTTTTTACCTCTCCAAAACTCCAAATTTTTTTTTTTTTTTTTACCTCTTCAAAACTCCAACTTTTTTTTTTTTTTTTTACCTCTTCAAAACTCTACAATTTATTTTTTTTTTTTTTTTACCTCTTCAAAACTCCAACTTTTTTTTTTTTTTACCTCTTCAAAACTCCAACATTGATTTTTTGTTCCTTTTTTTACATCTTCAAAACTCCAAATTTTTTTTTTTTTTTTTTACCTCTTCAAAACTCCAACTTTTTTTTTTTTTTTACCTCTTCAAAACTCTACAATTTTTTTTTTTTTTTTTTTACCTCTTCAAAACTCCAAATTTTTTTTTTTTTTTTACCTCTTCAAAACTCCAACTTTTTTTTTTTTTTTTACCTCTTCAAAACTCTACAATTTTTTTTTTTTTTTTTTTTTTACCTCTTCAAAACTCCAACTTTTTTTTTTTTTACCTCTTCAAAACTCCAACTTTTTTTTTTTTTTTTTTTACCTCTTCAAAACTCCAACATTGATTTTTTGTTCCTTTTTTTACCTCTTCAAAACTCCACAATTTTTTTTTTTTTTTTTTTTTACCTCTTCAAAACTCCAACATTTTTTTTTTTTTTACCTCTTCAAAACTCCAACATTGATTTTTTGTTCCTTTTTCTACCTCTTCAAAACTCCACAATTTTTTTTATTTTTTTTTTTTACCTCTTCAAAACTCCAACTTTTTTTTTTTTACCTCTTCAAAACTCCAACATTGATTTTTTGTTCCTTTTTTTACCTCTTCAAAACTCAATTTTTTTTTTTTTTTTTACCTCTTCAAAACTCCAACATTGATTTTTTGTTCCTTTTTTTACATCTTCAAAACTCCAAATTTTTTTTTTTTTTTTTTACCTCTTCAAAACTCCAACTTTTTTTTTTTTTTTACCTCTTCAAAACTCTACAATTTTTTTTTTTTTTTTTTTTTACCTCTTCAAAACTCCACAATTTTTTTTATTTTTTTTTTTTACCTCTTCAAAACTCCAACTTTTTTTTTTTTACCTCTTCAAAACTC
>NW_028258682.1:15000-22500 GCF_982586985.1 Callionymus lyra
TTTTTTTACCTCTTCAAAACTCCAACTTTTTTTTTTTTTTTTTTTACCTCTTCAAAACTCCAACATTGATTTTTTGTTCCTTTTTTTACCTCTTCAAAACTCCAACTTTTTTTTTTTTTTACCTCTTCAAAACTCCAACTTTTTTTTTTTTTACCTCTTCAAAACTCAATTTTTTTTTTTTTTTTTTAGCTCTTCAAAACTCCAACATTGATTTTTTGTTCCTTTTTTTACCTCTTCAAAACTCCAACTTTTTTTTTTTTTACCTCTTCAAAACTCAATTTTTTTTTTTTTTTTTTACCTCTTCAAAACTCCAACATTGATTTTTTGTTCCTTTTTTTACCTCTTCAAAACTCCAAATTTTTTTTTTTTTTTTTTACCTCTTCAAAACTCCAATTTTTTTTTTTTTTTTTTACCTCTTCAAAACTCCAACATTGATTTTTTGTTCCTTTTTTTACCTCTTCAAAACTCCAAATTTTTTTTTTTTTTTTTTACCTCTTCAAATCTCTACAATTTTTTTTTTTTTTTTTTTTACCTCTTCAAAACTCCAACATTTTTTTTTATTATTACCTCTTCAAAACTCCAACATTGATTTTTTGTTCCTTTTTTTACCTCTTCAAAACTCAATTTTTTTTTATTTTTTTTTTACCTCTTCAAAACTCCAACATTTTTTTTTTTTACCTCTTCAAAACTCAATTTTTTTTTTTTTTTTTATCTCTTCAAAACTCCAACATTTTTTTTTTTTTTTACCTCTTCAAAACTCCACAATTTTTTTTTTTTTTTTTTTACCTCTTCAAAACTCCAACTTTTTTTTTTTTTACCTCTTCAAAACTCCAACTTTTTTTTTTTTTTTACCTCTTCAAAACTCCAACTTTTTTTTTTTTTTACCTCTTCAAAACTCCAACTTTTTTTTTTTTTTTTTTTTACCTCTTCAAAACTCCAACATTGATTTTTTGTTCCTTTTTTTACCTCTTCAAAACTCCAACTTTTTTTTTTTTTACCTCTTCAAAACTCAATTTTTTTTTTTTTTTTTTTTACCTCTTCAAAACTCCAACATTGATTTTTTGTTCCTTTTTTTACCTCTTCAAAACTCCAAATTTTATTTTATTTTTTTTTACCTCTTCAAAACTCCAAATTTTTTTATTTTTTTTTTACCTCTTCAAAACTCCAACATTGATTTTTTGTTCCTTTTTTTACCTCTTCAAAACTCAATTTTTTTTTTTTTTTTACCTCTTCAAAACTCCAACTTTTTTTTTTTTTTTACCTCTTCAAAACTCCAACTTTTTTTTTTTTTTTACCTCTTCAAAACTCCAACTTTTTTTTTTTTTTACCTCTTCAAAACTCCAACATTGATTTTTTGTTCCTTTTTTTACCTCTTCAAAACTCAATTTTTTTTTTTTTTTTACCTCTTCAAAACTCCAACTTTTTTTTTTTTTTACCTCTTCAAATCTCCAACTTTTTTTTTTTTTTTACCTCTTCAAAACTCCACAATTTTTTTTTTTTTTTTTTTACCTCTTCAAAACTCCAACATTTTTTTTTTTTTACCTCTTCAAAACTCCAAATTTTTTTTTTTTTTACCTCTTCAAAACTCCAAATTTTTTTTTTTTTTACCTCTTCAAAACTCCACAATTTTTTTTATTTTTTTTTTTTACCTCTTCAAAACTCCAACTTTTTTTTTTTTTTTTTTACCTCTTCAAAACTCCAACATTGATTTTTTGTTCCTTTTTTTACCTCTTCAAAACTCCAACTTTTTTTTTTTTTACCTCTTCAAAACTCAATTTTTTTTTTTTTTTTTTTACCTCTTCAAAACTCCAACATTGATTTTTTGTTCCTTTTTTTACCTCTTCAAAACTCCAAATTTTATTTTATTTTTTTTTACCTCTTCAAAACTCCAAATTTTTTTATTTTTTTTTACCTCTTCAAAACTCCAACATTGATTTTTTGTTCCTTTTTTTACCTCTTCAAAACTCAATTTTTTTTTTTTTTTTACCTCTTCAAAACTCCAACTTTTTTTTTTTTTTTACCTCTTCAAAACTCCAACTTTTTTTTTTTTTTTACCTCTTCAAAACTCCAACTTTTTTTTTTTTTTACCTCTTCAAAACTCCAACATTGATTTTTTGTTCCTTTTTTTACCTCTTCAAAACTCAATTTTTTTTTTTTTTTTACCTCTTCAAAACTCCAACTTTTTTTTTTTTTTACCTCTTCAAAACTCCAACTTTTTTTTTTTTTTTACCTCTTCAAAACTCCACAATTTTTTTTTTTTTTTTTTTACCTCTTCAAAACTCCAACATTTTTTTTTTTTTACCTCTTCAAAACTCCAAATTTTTTTTTTTTTTACCTCTTCAAAACTCCTAAATTTTTTTTTTTTTTTTTTTTACCTCTTCAAAACTCCAACTTTTTTTTTTTTTTTACCTCTTCAAAACTCCACAAATTTTTTTATATATTTTTTTTACCTCTTCAAAACTCCACAATTTTTTATTTATTTTTTTTACCTCTTCAAAACTCCAACATTGATTTGTTGTTCCTTTTTTTACCTCTCCAAAACTCCAAATTTTTTTTTTTTTTTTTACCTCTTCAAAACTCCAACTTTTTTTTTTTTTTTTTACCTCTTCAAAACTCTACAATTTATTTTTTTTTTTTTTTTACCTCTTCAAAACTCCAACTTTTTTTTTTTTTTACCTCTTCAAAACTCCAACATTGATTTTTTGTTCCTTTTTTTACATCTTCAAAACTCCAAATTTTTTTTTTTTTTTTTTTACCTCTTCAAAACTCCAACTTTTTTTTTTTTTTTACCTCTTCAAAACTCTAAAATTTTTTTTTTTTTTTTTTTACCTCTTCAAAACTCCAAATTTTTTTTTTTTTTTTACCTCTTCAAAACTCCAACTTTTTTTTTTTTTTTTACCTCTTCAAAACTCTACAATTTTTTTTTTTTTTTTTTTTTACCTCTTCAAAACTCCAACTTTTTTTTTTTTTACCTCTTCAAAACTCCAACTTTTTTTTTTTTTTTTTTTACCTCTTCAAAACTCCAACATTGATTTTTTGTTCCTTTTTTTACCTCTTCAAAACTCCACAATTTTTTTTTTTTTTTTTTTTTACCTCTTCAAAACTCCAACATTTTTTTTTTTTTTACCTCTTCAAAACTCCAACATTGATTTTTTGTTCCTTTTTCTACCTCTTCAAAACTCCACAATTTTTTTTATTTTTTTTTTTTACCTCTTCAAAACTCCAACTTTTTTTTTTTTACCTCTTCAAAACTCCAACATTGATTTTTTGTTCCTTTTTTTACCTCTTCAAAACTCAATTTTTTTTTTTTTTTTTTACCTCTTCAAAACTCCAACATTGATTTTTTGTTCCTTTTTTTACATCTTCAAAACTCCAAATTTTTTTTTTTTTTTTTTACCTCTTCAAAACTCCAACTTTTTTTTTTTTTTTACCTCTTCAAAACTCTACAATTTTTTTTTTTTTTTTTTTTACCTCTTCAAAACTCCACAATTTTTTTTATTTTTTTTTTTTACCTCTTCAAAACTCCAACTTTTTTTTTTTTACCTCTTCAAAACTCCAACATTGATTTTTTGTTCCTTTTTTTACCTCTTCAAAACTCAATTTTTTTTTTTTTTTTTACCTCTTCAAAACTCCAACATTGATTTTTTGTTCCTTTTTTTACATCTTCAAAACTCCAAATTTTTTTTTTTTTTTTTACCTCTTCAAAACTCCAACTTTTTTTTTTTTTTTACCTCTTCAAAACTCTACAATTTTTTTTTTTTTTTTTTTTACCTCTTCAAAACTCCACAATTTTTTTTATTTTTTTTTTTTACCTCTTCAAAACTCCAACTTTTTTTTTTTTACCTCTTCAAAACTCCAACATTGATTTTTTGTTCCTTTTTTTACCTCTTCAAAACTCAATTTTTTTTTTTTTTTTTACCTCTTCAAAACTCCAACTTTTTTTTTTTTTTTACCTCTTCAAAACTCCACAAATTTTTTTATATTTTTTTTACCTCTTCAAAACTCCACAATTTTTTATTTATTTTTTTTACCTCTTCAAAACTCCAACATTGATTTTTTGTTCCTTTTTTTACCTCTCCAAAACTCCAAATTTTTTTTTTTTTTTTTTACCTCTTCAAAACTCCAACTTTTTTTTTTTTTTTTTACCTCTTCAAAACTCTACAATTTATTATTATTTTTTTTTTACCTCTTCAAAACTCCAACTTTTTTTTTTTTTTTTTACCTCTTCAAAACTCTACAATTTTTTTTTTTTTTTTTTTACCTCTTCAAAACTCCAACTTTTTTTTTTTTTTTTACCTCTTCAAAACTCTACAATTTTTTTTATTTTTTTTTTTACCTCTCCAAAACTCCAACTTTTTTTTTTTTTTTTTACCTCTTCAAAACTCTACAATTTTTTTTTTTTTTTTTTTACCTCTTCAAAACTCCAACTTTTTTTTTTTTTTTTTTTACCTCTTCAAAACTCCAACATTGATTTTTTGTTCCTTTTTTTACCTCTTCAAAACTCCACAATTTTTTTTTTTTTTTTTTTTACCTCTTCAAAACTCCAACATTTTTTTTTTTTTTACCTCTTCAAAACTCCAACATTGATTTTTTGTTCTTTTTTCTACCTCTTCAAAACTCCACAATTTATTTATTTTTTTTACCTCTTCAAAACTCCAACTTTTTTTTTTTTACCTCTTCAAAACTCCAACATTAATTTTTTGTTCCTTTTTTTACCTCTTCAAAACTCAATTTTTTTTTTTTTTTTTACCTCTTCAAAACTCCAACTTTTTTTTTTTTTTTTACCTCTTCAAAACTCTACAATTTTTTCTTTTTTTTTTTTACCTCTTCAAAACTCCAACATTGATTTTTTGTTCCTTTTTTTACCTCTTCAAAACTCAATTTTTTTTTTTTTTTTTTACCTCTTCAAAACTCCAACTTTTTTTTTTTTTTACCTCTTCAAAACTCCAACATTGATTTTTTGTTCCTTTTTTTACATCTTCAAAACTCCAAATTTTTTTTTTTTTTTTTTTACCTCTTCAAAACTCCAACTTTTTTTTTTTTTTTACCTCTTCAAAACTCTACAATTTTTTTTTTTTTTTTTTACCTCTTCAAAACTCCAAATTTTTTTTTTTTTTTTACCTCTTCAAAACTCCAACTTTTTTTTTTTTTTTTACCTCTTCAAAACTCTACAATTTTTTTTTTTTTTTTTTTTACCTCTTCAAAACTCCAACTTTTTTTTTTTTTACCTCTTCAAAACTCCAACTTTTTTTTTTTTTTTTTTTACCTCTTCAAAACTCCAACATTGATTTTTTGTTCCTTTTTTTACCTCTTCAAAACTCCACAATTTTTTTTTTTTTTTTTTTTTACCTCTTCAAAACTCCAACATTTTTTTTTTTTTTACCTCTTCAAAACTCCAACATTGATTTTTTGTTCTTTTTTCTACCTCTTCAAAACTCCACAATTTTTTTTTTTTTTTTTTTTACCTCTTCAAAACTCCAACATTGATTTTTTGTTCCTTTTTTTACCTCTTCAAAACTCAATTTTTTTTTTTTTTTTTACCTCTTCAAAACTCCAACTTTTTTTTTTTTTTTTACCTCTTCAAAACTCTACAATTTTTTTTTTTTTTTTTTTTACCTCTTCAAAACTCCAACTTTTTTTTTTTTTTACCTCTTCAAAACTCCAACTTTTTTTTTTTTTTTTTTTACCTCTTCAAAACTCCAACATTGATTTTTTGTTCCTTTTTTACCTCTTCAAAACTCTACAATTTTTTTTTTTTTTTTTTTTACCTCTTCAAAACTCCAACTTTTTTTTTTTTTTTTACCTCTTCAAAACTCTACAATTTTTTTTTTTTTTTTTTTACCTCTTCAAAACTCCAATTTTTTTTTTTTTTTTTACCTCTTCAAAACTCCAACTTTTTTTTTTTTTTTTACCTCTTCAAAACTCCAACATTTTTTTTTTTTTTACCTCTTCAAAACTCCAACATTGATTTTTTGTTCCTTTTTCTACCTCTTCAAAACTCCACAATTTTTTTTTTTTTTTTTTTTTACCTCTTCAAAACTCCAACATTTTTTTTTTTTACCTCTTCAAAACTCCAACATTGATTTTTTGTTCCTTTTTTTACCTCTTCAAAACTCCACAATTTTTTTTTTTTTTTTTTTTTACCTCTTCAAAACTCCAACATTTTTTTTTTTTTTACCTCTTCAAAACTCCAACATTGATTTTTTGTTCCTTTTTCTACCTCTTCAAAACTCCACAATTTTTTTTATTTTTTTTTTTTACCTCTTCAAAACTCCAACTTTTTTTTTTTTTACCTCTTCAAAACTCCAACTTTTTTTTTTTTTTTTACCTCTTCAAAACTCTACAATTTTTTTTTATTTTTTTTTTTACCTCTTCAAAACTCCAACTTTTTTTTTTTTTTACCTCTTCAAAACTCCAACTTTTTTTTTTTTTTTTTTTACCTCTTCAAAACTCCAACATTGATTTTTTGTTCCTTTTTTTACCTCTTCAAAACTCCACAATTTTTTTTTTTTTTTTTTTTTACCTCTTCAAAACTCCAACATTTTTTTTTTTTTACCTCTTCAAAACTCCAAATTTTTTTTTTTTTTACCTCTTCAAAACTCCTAAATTTTTTTTTTTTTTTTTTTACCTCTTCAAAACTCCAACTTTTTTTTTTTTTTTACCTCTTCAAAACTCCACAAATTTTTTTATATTTTTTTTACCTCTTCAAAACTCCACAATTTTTTATTTATTTTTTTTACCTCTTCAAAACTCCAACATTGATTTTTTGTTCCTTTTTTTACTTCTCCAAAACTCCAAATTTTTTTTTTTTTTTTTACCTCTTCAAAACTCCAACTTTTTTTTTTTTTTTTTACCTCTTCAAAACTCTACAATTTTTTTTTTTTTTTTTTTACCTCTTCAAAACTCCAAATTTTTTTTTTTTTTTTACCTCTTCAAAACTCCAACTTTTTTTTTTTTTTTTACCTCTTCAAAACTCTACAATTTTTTTTTTTTTTTTTTTTTACCTCTTCAAAACTCCAACTTTTTTTTTTTTTACCTCTTCAAAACTCCAACATTTTTTTTTTTTTTACCTCTTCAAAACTCCAACATTGATTTTTTGTTCTTTTTTCTACCTCTTCAAAACTCCACAATTTTTTTTATTTTTTTTTTTTACCTCTTCAAAACTCCAATTTTTTTTTTTTACCTCTTCAAAACTCCAACATTGATTTTTTGTTCCTTTTTTTACCTCTTCAAAACTCAATTTTTTTTTTTTTTTTTTACCTCTTCAAAACTCCAACTTTTTTTTTTTTTTTTACCTCTTCAAAACTCTACAATTTTTTTTTTTTTTTTTTTTTACCTCTTCAAAACTCCAACTTTTTTTTTTTTTTACCTCTTCAAAACTCCAACTTTTTTTTTTTTTTTTTTTACCTCTTCAAAACTCCAACATTGATTTTTTGTTCCTTTTTTACCTCTTCAAAACTCTACAATTTTTTTTTTTTTTTTTTTTTACCTCTTCAAAAC